>NC_056603.1:40105450-40405450 GCF_018340385.1 Cyprinus carpio
AATTGAAATGACTTTTTTCTATTAAATATATTTAAAAATCTAGTTTTTTCCTGTGATGACAAATCCGAATGTTCAGCGGCATTATTCCAGTCTTAAGTATCACATGATCCTTCAGAAATTATTCTAATATGATGGTCTGCTGCTCAAGAAACTTTCCTTATCATTATCATTTCTTGGTGTATGTTATAACTCTAATTTTTCTATTAAAAACAGAGAAATCAATTGTTTGGGAATGAGATTTCATATTCCAGCGTGAGGTAAATGAAAGGTAGAAGAGGTAAAAACAGAGAGAGAAGATGAGATGGAGGAATAAAGAGCATGCAGGAGGAGGCCGTCGTTAAGGAGCAATGGATGGAAAAGAGAAATGAGGTCATTATGTATATTGCGGGCAATTCAAACTCTCTCACATTCCATATAAGATCCCATCAGCAGTCAAATTGGGAAAGTGAAGGGGACGCAGGGTGCCGAGCATCTCAACAAGAGAAGAGCAGGACGAGGCACAGAGACCTCATCAAAACACAATCACGTCCTCAGCCAGAACACACTCTCTCACAATTCAGTCGTTCACCCTTATACATAAACACAACGCAACCAATAAACACACTCAAATCTAAGCCTCATTTAACTTACCTCACTAAACGAACCAGGCCTGAGAAAAAATATCAGATGCAATGCTGTAATAACCCACACCGCTTGCTGACAGATGTAATGATTACCTTTTTTACATTACAAAAGTCTGCAAGACACCGGAAAAACTAGAGCTGTATAGTTGCTCTAATGAAGCCCTACAGGTCCAGACAGGACCTCAGCTTACCATGAGTGCAGCTTACCAGCAGTCATGGTCAGCACTTCAACAGTGTAAATCCAGCCTGTATCTGGTCCTCTTGCTGGGAGCCTGCAATGGCCTCAACTTAGCTCACTCAAAGCCAGGTGTTGCAGTTTGGGGGTCAAGGTGACTTTTCTGTCCTGGGATATATTGTGATTTATTCTTTTCTTCTTAAGCGTGGGTCTAGATCAGGGTTGGACAAAATTCAAAACTGAAGGATTGGCTCCCTTTCAGTTCATGAGTTTGAATTTGAACCAAACACACACCCAACAGAAAGCAGAACTGGAATTTGAAATGGAATGACAGCAATTCAAAAAAGCAATTAATTCTATTGTTCTATTTATAATTTTTTCTGTCATTAAAAATCATTATTTTTATAATTCTGTCTGTCGTTCTGTCTGTCACTCTCTATCTATCTATCTATCTATCTATCTATCTATCTATCTATCTATCTATCATTATATCGTTCTATCGTTATTTCTATCATTTCCCTTCTATTGTCCTGTGTCTGTCTGTCTATCATACACATCATCTGATAGAATTTAAGTTCTTTATAAATTAACTTCTTTAGTTTCACATTTGAATTGGAATTCTGTATTCTGTTTTTTACCTTTATTCAAATTCATCAGTCAAGCTCCTGGAGGTGTAGTGTGGATGGAGCTAAAGGGTCACGAACACACTAAGATTTTGCGTAGCGATTGTCTGCAAGCTGTGATATTGACATTAAAAAAGCAGGGACAAAAACTTTATTGACTTAAATTAACTTTCATACTTTCATAACTGAATGAACATGTTGGTGGACATGCTCTTGCTCTCGCTCTGGGCTGCATTTCTCAAAAGCATCGTTAACCAACCGTGGTCACAAGGGTGTGCCATATCATACCGTCCACGATAATACCAGTATACATTTTTTAATGATAAAAAAGTGTCATATCGCAATATCAATGATAAAGGGACGCAATGACATATGGCGCATTTACGTTCCCTAGCACGCACAACAACAACACCACAAACCCAACAGGTGTGTTCGACTTGAAGTAGCGCTACGCAGACTGATCAGTGTATGATGTCAAAGTATGTGAGCAGTTCTAGAGCATATTTGAGCGCACACTCTTACTGTCAAAAATAAGTGAGGTGCCTATCTTTAACAAAGCGGCATGGAGAGCCGCTTCTGAAACGTGCCGCAGCGCAGCTGGTGTAAACACCAGCATTCCGGTGGCCGCGCAGGAGACGTAATGCGCCGCAGATGCGCGAAGTGTAAATTAGGGGTTAATAAGGGGTAAGACACTCTATTTTGACATCATACACTGATTAGTCTGCTTCAAGTCGAATACACAGCTGCTGCTGCCACCCTATGACAATAGATTTACACTTTGAATGTGGTAGTCTGTCATCGATGACAGTAGCTCATTGGAAAAGGATGGAAAATGTCCTTTATTTTGTTTGCACTAATAAATGCTGCTGCCTGCCAACTGAAATCACCAATAAAATGTTGTTCCATATCTTTTTTATATCCCAAATATTCTCTTAATATCTTGATATAATTTTGAGGCTATATCACCCACCCCTATCCGTCATTACCAACATAGTTCAACGATTCTGTGTTTCCCGAAACCATAGTTCAAACAAACATTCACAAACAGAGACGCAAACGTACAAACAGGAAACACACTCCTGGTTTATGTGCGCTCTCTGGAGAAGTGCCCATACAAGGAGTTCCGCCCTTTATGAGGTCATACAGGGCCGTACTCACAAAAAACTTTCCAAATCCTAGCGTGTCTTTGGCACAGAAATACTCCGTCATATGTCCAACAAATTTTTTGAGTCTTTGCTCATGATTAGCATGAGAATCCAACTATTTGGCAGTGTAAATAAGTCAGAATGCATGATTTAGCATTAGACATCCCCTTTAAATTTGGAGTTTTGCAGCATTGCAGTAAAAGATTTTATATTTGTACATTTTGGAAGTATTATTATTTGTGATATGTTGAACTTATGTTTTCAAAAAAGAGTTCTGTGAGACAGTGTGATGACATATCACAACCGTTGCAGTGTCCATAGAATTTTGCTCATTCCTGTCCATTAAGTGTGAACACAGCATTAAAAGTATAGCAGCTAAAAATGGCCCACTTAATTCTAAGGTTCAGAGAGAGGGTGGAAAATGGCTGTGAAAAAAAAAAATGAAACGATGACCTTTACAAACACTATAAGCAGACTCAAGGGAAAAGAAAATATATATGTATGATATGAACCCTTTACTAGATGACTGTTATCTGCAGATCAGTGTAAGCTGAAGTGTCAAAGCTGATACTGGCTGCAACGCCAACCCTGAAGTTGAAATTCTACAACCATCACATTGACTAGCTTTGCACTAAAGCACTTTCCCTCATCTGATGAGAGAACTTCCATCTTTTGAAATGGCTAGACTCTTTATTGCTTTTGAAACACCTCCGGCACTTTAAGCAGATGGAGAACAAAAGGATCGGCTGCCAAGAGCTGACTTTGTCAACAGCACAATCAAACTCTCTGACTTCACAGGGTAAGAGGAGAGACTGATGAGAGGATGATACTGAGGAGCTCATGCAACTAAACCAAATGATGCTGGTGTGATTCACAAACCCTTTTCTTAATCATACACACACCCTACAAATAAAAACATTACATGTGTCAAAATAAGAAGAAACAAACAGCACAAGGCTCGTCAGTGATTCCTGGTGTAATGTGAATTGCAATGTTTGCAATGATTCTGAAGAGGCTGTCAGAGATGCTGAAGCACAATGCAAACACAGAGAGTGAACAATAAGAGATATACACAAGGAACGCTCCTGAGGAATGAATGAGTTTAGGAATGAATAGAAAAGAGAGACAATAAACTGTCTTCACATTAAACTTTTTTTAAGCATTGTGCAGCCAATTTAATGTTTATCAATTATCATAAAATTATGCAAAAAAGGAATATTTTTTTAATGAATTATGTATTAATTATTTTATAAGTCATTATTCATTTAAATAACTGACAGTACAACTTGTGAGGTTTAGTGTGGTTTTCACATGCAGAAGGCTATATTCAGAACTGAGGGCAGAAAACCAAACCAGTTGCCTATCACCAGACAGTCGTGAAGCAGACGGATTTTGATGAAGGATTCAGCGAAAATCCATATGTAAAGATAAACAAAAATGAAGCGTAAACAGGGAAGGCAATTCCAAACACATTTGCCCATGACTATCAAGCTCTAGCAAGCTTGTAAAGTTTGCAATGCCTCAGCAGTTAAATCTGATTATGGCGATGTATGAATGCATTCTTGAGTGGTTCTTGCTACTTTTGATAGAAACTGTAGAAAAAGGTAACTGAATTTATTTATTTATTTATTTATTTATTTTGTGCTGACTGGCATTCTAAATGTAATGTGCATGATTAAAAAAGGTTAACTGTAGTGTCTTATTTAGTATTACATTATTTAAAGTTCATATATTTTAAATCTACTAATTTACAACTTCATCATTATAAATGTGTAAATACAAATGCATTTAAATACTTGACATACTAGTTATAAAAAAACAACATTAAAGTATATTTTAGTATGTCATAAATGCTTGTCAGAACAATCGGCAGTAATAATGAAATTGCATATAAATATGTACTTATGTCCTACCTAAGTGGGTCAAAAAACAGTCTGAAGTACAGCTAATCGTATTTAATATAATCTCAAACTATAACACATTTTCATTTAATTCAATAAACATGTATTTATTCATCTACTGTCCAAAAACATAGTATATTACTTTCATAATAAGTACTCTTTTTGAAAGTATGTTAAAGTGTACTTCTTTTTCACAAGGAATTACTTATACAAAACAGTAAAATCAAGAGATATGACCTATACAAAAAAAGCATGGTACAGTACATGATAGTAGACCATGGATGATACAAAAATGTCATCCAATTTTTCACAATGCTTTTTTATTTTTCATTTTTAATCATATTTAATCATGTTTATTTAAAGTGCTAAAAGCCCTTAAATGTAAAATGAAATTCATTACCATGGTGAATACATGGTAATGCAATATGTATCAAACACAACAGTATTGTCATGGTATGTATAGCAATATCATGTTACGTTTTGGTGGAAAGCTCATATACAGGTGCATCTCAATAAATTAGAATGTCTTGGAAAAGTTCATTTATTTCAGTAATTCAACTCAAAGTGTGAAACTTGTGTATTAAATAAATTCAATGCACACAGACTGAAGTAGTTTAAGTCTTTGGTTCTTTTAATTGTGATGATTTTGGCTCAAATTTATCAAAAACCCACCAATTCACTATTTCAACAAATTAGAATACTTCATAAGACCAATAAAAAAAATGGTTTTAGTGAATTGTTGGCCTTCTGGAAAGTATGTTCATTTACTCAATACTTGGCAGGGGCTCCTTTTGCTTTAATTACTGCCTTGATTCAGCGTGGCATGGAGGTGATCAGTTTGTGGCACTGCTGAGGTGGTATGGAAGCCCAGGTTTCTTTGAAAGTGGCCTTCAGCTCATCTGCATTTTTTGGTCTCTTGATTCTCATTTTCCTCTTGACAATACCCCATAGTTTCTCTATGGGGTTCAGGTCTGGTGAGTTTGCTGGCCAGTCAAGCACACCAACACCATGGTCATTTAATCAACTTTTGGTGCTTTTGGCAGTGTGGGCAGGTGCCAAATCCTGCTGGAAAATGAAATAAGCATCTTCAAAATGCTGGTCAGCAGAAGGAAGCATGAAGTGCTCCAAAATGTCTTGGTAAATGAGTGCAGTGACTTTGGTTTTCAGAAAACACAATGGCCCAACACCAGCAGATGACATTGCACCCCAAATCATCACAGACTGTGGAAACTTAACACTGGACTTTTGGCAAATTGGGCATTGAGCTTCTCCACTCTTCCTCCAGACTCTAGGACCTTGGTTTCCAAATTAAATACAAAACTTGCTCTCATCTGAAAAGAGGACTTTGGACCACTGGGCAACAGTCCAGTTCTTCTTCTCCTTAGCCCAGGTAAGTTCACTTAAATTCTTGAATCGATTTTGCTTGACAATTCTCATAAGGCTGCGGTTCTCTCGGTTGGTTGTGCATATTTTTCTTCCACACATTTTCCATCCACTCAACATTCTGTTGACATGCTTGGATACAGCACTCTGTGAACAGCCAGCTTCTTTGGCAATGAATGTTTTTGGCTTACCCTCCTTGTAAAGGGTGTCAATGCTTGTCTTCTGGACAACTGTCAGATCAGCAGTCTTCCCCATGATTGTATAGCCTAGTGAACAAAACTGCACCATTGCAGGTGTTTTGAGTTGATTAGCTGATTGGCATGTCACCATATTCTAATTTGTTTATATAGTGAATTGGTGGGTTTTTGTTAAATGTGAACCAAAATCATCACAATTAAAAGAACCAAAGACTTAAACTACTTCAGTCTGTGTGCACTGAATTTATTTAATACACAGGTTTCACAATTTGAGTTGAATTACTGAAATAAATGAACTTTTCCACAACATTCTAATTTATTGAGATGCACCTGTACAAGAACCAGTTGTTTATTCCAAAAGAGACTTTTCAAGCTCAAGGGAAAAAAATCCAAAATAATGGAGATGAGTTTCCATTCCTATCCATGCTAGATCTAGTTCACAAAGTCACCGGTACTGTGGCGCGCATTTATTCAATTTTGGCAAAGACGCCTTCATATCCTCACCTGCATACAGTACATTACATGATGTGGGAGGCACTGGAGGCTGAATTAGATGCGGCACAGGCTGCTGAAGGTGAGAAATGAAATGCACAGCCTGAGTACGCAACCCTTCCTGTTCCTGTTTTTCATTCTGCTGCTGCTCTCCCTGAATTCAAATGGTGCACTTCATGATGATTTTCCCTTACTGAAGGAGTGTGTGTTGTGTATGTGTACATTTGTTTGAGTGTCCACTGAGACGCTTGTGAAATATTACAAAGCATTTGTTACCTCCTAACCTTGAGGCTGGTGTGACCTTGTTAGTCATCCACTTCTGGACCAAGCAAACGACCTCTGTTGGTCCATTCCTCCCCAAGGAGCTTGAACACACACACGTGTGTATGCACACTTACATCTGTGTGCATTCGTGCATTCTTATGCTCGCTGTGTTTTCCTTGACAACGTTTGCAGAGTTGGAAATAGCTTTAATAATTTACAAAGTTAATTTCCTGGCTGCACTCGGACCGGCGCAGTTCAAACACAAATGCGTGTGACAAGAAATCCCTTGAGCTATGTGGTGAATGAGCTGTATGGAGAGAGAAATGACTGTGTGTGAGTTTAGCTAGAGGATTCACAGACTTGTATTGACTGTACGGCTGCTCTGGGTAATGAGATTCCAATGTAAACACTTGCGGATGGGATGAGACTGGAAGCTCATTAAGTGTGGGATGAAACCAAACTATTCCATCCAATATCAGTAACTATCATGTAAGAGCTAAAATAACACTACAAATTACATGTCACAACAACACTCGAGTGAAGAATGCCTAGGTCCAGCTTCATTAACCTTTGACCACTGATCCTTAGTGGCTACGTGTGACATACAGCCTCAAAGTGTTTTACTGCAGGAGAGCCAGTGTTTTCATTATATCTTTCAGTCGGTCACTCTTTGTGATTGTGATATCACTTCAATGGACCAATCTACTTTGAGTGTAAACTAAACGAGCCAAGGCACATTGGCTTGCAATTACTGCATTCAGCTGCCGCTGATCATAGCGTGAGTATAATAAGGCAGCAGGTGCAATGCATACCAGCTTTTCCCTTCAGAGCCAAGCGACAGTATCATTCTGCTCAACTGTGTCTAGTCGAGAACTACGAGTTCAGCATGCTCTTGGAAGCTCCGCTACCTTCAGGGGGGTGGAGTCACGTTGCTGCGATCTGGGGCTCGTTCCGGCAGCCGACAGACGAGAACCACTTCCAGCAGTAGCGTGGGCGGTTTAAGGTCCAGCTGGGCCCTCTTCAAAGAGCGTACCAGCAGTATCCAGTGGACCTCCCCCCGACCACATGTCGATCTCAACATCGCTGAGCTGAGCTGTCCGATGAAGATTCGGCCGCACTGCCGCCCTCCGGGATGGTGGCAAAGCCTGAATTGGATCCGGAGATGACAGTTATGCTTTCCCGGGCCGCCGAGAGGTTAGATGATTGGTTTCTTGGGGAGGCTCGCACTGGTTCTCAGCACCCCACCCCGGTGCCTTTCTTCCCGGAAGTGCATGACGAGCTCACCAGGTTGTAAATTGCACTTTTTAGTGCCAGAAACCGGATGGTGGGCTCCTCCTCCCTCACCACCCTCGACATCGGTGCAGTGAAGGGGTATTCGGTGATCCCCCCCGGTGAAGCGGGCAGTAGCGATGCAATTGTGCCCTAAGTCCACCTCCGCCTTGCGGGGAGACCCGGTGCTTCCTTCCCGGGCCTGTAGGCATTCGTCTGAAAGAACTTTGAACGGCCACTGACCTTGCGCTCCGAGCGACGAAGGCCACCGTGAGTTCTCTGGGTTGAGCGATGTCCACACTTGTGGCCCAGGAGCACCATCTCTGGCTGTGTCTGGTTGATATGAGGGACGCCGACAAAGATTGGTTCCTTAATGCCCCTGTGTCCGAGACCGGCCTCTTCGGCGACACGGTCGAGAACATGGCCCAGCAGTTCTCGGCTACACGGAAGCAGACTGAGGCAGTCCGACCTTCTGCCTGGCGAGCAGCTGCTGCCTCCACCCATCCACTGGCCGCAGCTCCCCAGCCTTCGCGTTGCCGAGGGCGGCCCCCTGCATCCGCCCCCACTACATCCACAGCAGCCTCCAACAAGTGGCGCCATAGAGCTGGGCATAGACAGACCACCCCACCCATCCTGGCCCCCATCAAACCTGGCGGTGAGTGGAAGAGCAAGAGGCCCTGGGACGGGCGACCCAGAGAGATGTAGCTGCTTTTTTTTTTTTCTGAAAGCACCTCTCCCTCCCCTGGAGGAGGGCCGGGTGGAGAATCTGGAAATCTCAATGAGAGAGCGTTTTTTTCTATCTCTGGGTCACCTTTGCCAGATGGCAGCAGCGGGCGGTTCGAGAGCGTCAATAAAGGCCCTACTCACGCACCATCTCTGCCAATCTGTGGAAACAGGTGAGCCTTGCACCCCACACTCACACCCCTCTCCGGCCCGCTCACAAGCCGCCCGAGTTGGGTCCATGTGTTCCACCTCGCTGCCCCACTGCGGGTAAGGCTGTGGTTCCGCTGGTCCCGCTTGTACGGTTTCTAGGTGCCTGGTCAGCGCTACCCAACCCGTCTCACTGGCTTCTGCGGACCATCAGTCTCGCTATGCGATTCAGTTCGCCCCGTGTCCCCCCAAGTTCAGCGGTATCCGCTTCACTACAATGAAAGCAGCCGATGCCCCTGTTCTGCAGGCAGAGATCACAGACCTACTGGTAAAGGATGTGAAAGGCGGTGGGTTACGGCCAATCTTGGATCTGCGAGTTTTGAACTGGGCCCTTCAGTGGCTACCGTTCAAGATGTTGACACAAAAACGCATC
The DNA here is from genome assembly GCF_018340385.1 of Cyprinus carpio. NCBI lineage: Eukaryota > Metazoa > Chordata > Actinopteri > Cypriniformes > Cyprinidae > Cyprinus > Cyprinus carpio. The sequence continues at coordinate 40,114,826 of NC_056603.1, forward strand.
TTTGTGTGTGTCTGTCCCAGAGATTGGTTTGCAGTGATTGACCTGAAGGACGCATACTTTCATGTGTCGATCCTTCCCTGCCACAGACCATTTCTGCGGTTTGCGTTCGAAGGACGGGCATATCAGTACAAGGTCCTGCCCTTCGGGCTGTCCCTGTCTCCCTTGGGGCATATGGCGGCCACAGTGGCACTTACACCGTTTGGCCTGTTACATATGAGAATGCTCCAGCACTGGCTCTATGGCTGAGTCCCGAGGTGGGCGTCGAAGCACAGGACTCACTGGGTCCAAGTTACACCGGCCTGTCGCCAAACCTTCACCCCGTGGTCAGATCTTGTGTTCCTCCAGGCAGGGGCGCCCCTAGAACAGATCTCCAGGCATGCTGTGGTTTACATGGATGCCTCCATCACCGGCTGGGGGGCCACATACCACGGGCATGCAGTCTCAGGGGTTTGGACGGGCCCACAGCTGCATTGGCACATCAATTGGCTAGAGTTGTTAGCAGTGCGGTTTGCCTTGAACCGTCTCAAAGGGTGCTTACAAGGCAAGCACGTGCTTGTCCGCATGGACAACACAGCGACCGTTGCGTATATCGATCGACAAGGTGGTCTGCGCTCCCGTCTCATGTCGCAACTCGCCCACCACCTCCTCCTTTGGAGTCGGAAGGTTCTGCGGTCACTTTGTGCTGTTCACATTCTGGACCTGCTCAACCGTACAGCTGACGAGCTGTCTCCAGCAATGCTCCTGGGAGAATGGCGACTCCATCCTCAGATGTTCCAGCTGATTTGGAGACATTTCGGAGCTGCTCAGGTAGACCTATTTGCTTCTCCAGAAACCTCTCACTGCCAGATGTTCTACTCCCTGACCGAGGGAACACTCACCATGGACGCACTGGCACACAGCTGTCCGCGGGGCCTATTCAAATATGCGTTTCCCCCAGTGAGCCTTCTCACACAGACACTGTGCAAAGTCCGGGAGGACGAGGAGCAAGTCTTGCTAGTGCCATCGTATTGGCCCACTCGGACCTGGTAGAGCTACGGGCTGGGCGACCCCCAACACGTTAACTAGATTCTATAGCCTTCGTGTAGAGCCGGTATCCTCCTGTGTTACTTACTCATGTTTATGATCTCGGCTGGATAAAGCACTTCATTCTTTTTTTCTGAGGAAATCCAAAACTCAAATCCTGAGGTAATCCTCAGCGCATCTTCTTGGGGTTAATTATGTCTTATTCCTCTCAGCGCGAGGCAAACAGTAAAAAAAAAAAAAAAAAAAAAACTTGAAGAACAGTCTCGCTGCTATGTTTTCTGTGGTATGGGCTTATACATGCCGCAAGCTTTGCGTGGAACATTATAATGTCAATAGCGCGTTCAGTGCGTGGGCGTGGCCACATTAGATATAATGAAGTGAGACGTGAAAGACGGACATCGCTTTGTTTTCATATGGATTACTTTATCACATCAAAACTGAAAGTGTAATTTAAGTTCTTTTCCGGGATATCAGGAGAAGATGCCTCAACACGTGTATACGCGTGAATCGACTCCAGAGGGTTAACCAACCCAGGCTCACTGGAAACACTTGCCTGTGGCAACATGTCTGCCAAAGTGATATTACGTTGCTTCTAGCACCTATCGCAACACTTCACAAAGTGAAATGTGCAGTGAGCGGTACTAAAAGCATGTTTAGTTTAATCCAAAGCAGATGAATGTGAATTTGGCAATGTTTTATTGGACAGTTATTGTATGTAATGTGACAGTTTGGAAATTAAATGTCTGGTGAGTGGAGCTAAAAGGTTAACACTATTGTGTTTGAAAATAATGTACCAACTACCCTAAACCAACCTAACCTTGATTGCTGAAGCAAGCTTGCCATTTTAGCTCACTAGATTTCATTGTGACTCTTGTTTAATAAGAATAGTACCCAAAGGCTCCACTTTGCAAGTACAATGCTGTACCAGGTGGGCTACAAAGCAAACCAAAATTTTCTGAAGTGTGGTTACATTTCTAGGGCCATATGGTTTCTGTGAAAATGCGGACGGGAATTTTCTCTGTAGCGTGGAATGCCACAGAACTCATACATTTTTGGATGAATAAATCAAAAGTATGTCTGTCACTTAATTCGAATTGTGATATGGACTTTTGTCTGCAAAAAGATGGTTTAAATATGAATCCTGCATGTTCCATTTGCCTCTGTATGAATGGTAGTTTTGTTTACTACACAAATACTGAAGCACACGTGTATCATGCAATGATTTTCGGCCTCTGCATCTCACAATATCACGACATGAACACACATGAACTTACTCTCAAAAGCTGCTGTGAGAGTCACTTCCTGATGTGAGAGTCTCTTTATGAGAATTTTACCATTTTATTTGAGAAAACTAGCATCATATCATACTGTATACACACAGAAACTTCACAGCAACCTGTCAAAATGAAAGTACAGTTTTACATGTAACAAATATATTATTCTTTTGTTATTTTTTGTACAGTATAATGTACGTCTTTATATATTACATTTTCTGTCAAATTTAAATAAAAATTTAAATGATTAAAATAAATGCTACAACCAGATTAACCAATTAATTGTAGAAAAAATAATACAATTATTATTAAAACTTTTTTAAAGGAATATTCAAAAACAATGTCTTCCATGTATTCATTTTAACAATACACCTCTGTTTGTTTGCCATAAAAAAGTTTCATTTACATTTGATTAAAAATAATTATTTAAAGGAGCCATGTGTAATGTCTGGCAAAAAAATCAAGTCATACTCCACATTCCATACCAGATGGGGGCAGTATGCCTCAATAAAGTGAATTGGTCTACTCTAGAGTAACAAACGGAGAAACGGCATAGTCTCTATGCTCCGCCCCTACCTTCACAACAACCCTAGAGCCATAGCCGAAGCCTAAAGGACGTTTTGCCTCCAGAGGAACGTTGGGTGATGTCAAGTGATTTTGAAACATGACATCTTCAAGCTACTCCCCTTCACCTTTACCAGTGAATATGTTCATATTCGTTTTGTTCATATTACATTTTGAGTTGTATATAGACATTATTTGAATTAAATTAATTTGACAGACAGCATTCTGTCAACATCATTGGTCAACATCAGACAGCTGATGTTGACCAAGCTAGCGCCAACCAACGTAACCAGAGCTGCCAACTCTCAAGCATTCACCGTGAGACACACGCAATTGACTCTTTTCACACGCTTTCAAAAACTTGACCGCTCTGAATATAGTGAGTGAGTGCGCGCGCGGCCGGGGCGCTCTCTCTCTCCCTCTCTCTCGGGTTCATTATCAATGAAGACATTTCAAGCTTCTTAGGTAATGTTACATTTTAGCATCAGCTTGGTAGAGACGGGCTTTGGTAGATAACAGGTGAAAACCGGATCGGATCTGTGGGTAAGTTATAGCTAGCTAATTATCAAACGCAGCTACGGTTAGCCATCGCTAACATTAGCACGTTTATCGAACAGCCTTCGATACATTTCTATGTTATAACTTCCCGAAAAAAATACGCAAACATATAAAACAAACTTCTAGCGTAATACTAACAGCATCTTCCTTACCAATCCAAAAGAAATGTTGCAAGTTCGGAGTCGAACCTCATTTCTTTCAAGTCCATCAGTTGTCTCCAGCGATGGAAACAGTGCCGATGTTTACTCTGGTTCGGCTCCTTTTCTTATCGGATTTGATTTGTGATTCCGAGCGCGGTTGTTTCCCTGTAGCGGGTGGTGGTGGTAGGTGTCTCTTGCCAAGGGCTTCAGCCATCCTTCCGCTCTCTTCCCTGAACTGAAATGAAGTAGTGGGCTGTACCTTCCACACGATTGACATCAGGTTCAAGTACGCCCACAAGCCGTGCGAGTTATTCGTGTATTGAAGGTTGGCTGGTGGTTATGTTTGCCCGCATACCGCCTCCCATGGCCGAGACTGGTATTACGACACCTGTCGGGCCGTGGCTAGTAATGCTAATGCTAATTAAGGTTGATATCTCTGCAGCACTATAACTTGACATTTTTTTTATGACATCATCGCCCTTATTTCTTCTCATTCTTTTGATGCGTGTAGGTCATTTTTTGGATATTTTTACCTCAATTTTTACACATGGCACCTTTAATGCCTTCATTTGATTATCAAAAAAATGAAAACACCAATATCTGGAAAAGAAAAAGATCGCAGTGCCCTAATGTTCAAAATGTTAAAAGTGAGTTTTGTACCTATATTTTACACTGAAATAAATGTTTTTGTTATTATACAGAGTGTAAAGTACCGAAAAAAGTAACAGTTGGGTACCAGAACCAAACTTCATGTATAATTCTCCACAAACCATACAGAAATGTAAGAAGTAAAGTCAACATAAATTATTATTATTATTATTATTAATTTACATTCAAACAACTGACCCTTCACTAAACACCACCACCTTGTCACTGTTGCTAACGCAGACAAGCATTAGAGAACATCACATCTGACTGAACAGATTTTCTGTAAAAACGGACTGGATATTATTCTTATGTGGGTTGTAATGCTGTGTGATGTTGCAAACCTTTCTTTCTTTCTGTCTTTCATTTTTTTTCTGCCATTGTTTTGACCCTCTAACACTAGCACTCTCTATTGTCTCTATTTCTATTCTATCTACCAATTTTTTTATTTATAAAAAAAACTTGATCCTTTAACACTTGCACACTTTACAATACTTGCTTTCTTTTTATTTAAAACATAGAGCCTCTAACACTAGTATTCTCTATTCTTTTTCTATTCTTTCATGTTTTCTTTTTTTTGTAAAAATTTTTTTTATTTTTATTTAATATAAATAATAATAATAATAATAATAACTATGTGTACTGTGTTAGGCTAACCAAGACTTGTCATAGCACATACATATTATTATACTTTTGTTGGTTTTGATTGCTTTTGTTGTCCTCGTTTGTATGTTGTTTTGGATAAAAGCATCTGCTAAATGCCTAAATGTAAATGTAATTTTAAAAAAAGTTAAGTGAACATAATTAACAATTGCATTAATGCAAATCAGAATCAATGCAAAGATTAATGTAAGTAAAGAGGACTGTTCTTCACATTTCTACAATGCACTCACTATGCTACTGTGAACTCTACTAGCAAAATAATAATAATAATTTAATTAAAAAAAATACTGCTTGATCCTTTCACTTTGATTATGTTATATTGTTAAATTACTTAAAGTCTATTCATACTTACTCATCTGCCTCAATGTAATATCTTTGAAATATTTTAATTTCTTCATCAGCAATTTAATTAATTGCAACTAATTTGATGAATTAATCAACATACTATGTAATTAACTCAGTCAATTAATTTATTTACAGCCCTATTACAGAATGACTGCTCAGAAAATGAGACTTGGCTGGTAACGCACTTACTCTGACATGCATTTGAATATGACTCTGGTCATTTTCCAGCCCATTCTGCCCTTTTCTCCGAAGTGGTTCCTGTCTACTCTCAAACAGTCCCCTGGCAATAAAAATAGTGCAAATGTCAAAAACTGCTCTGAAAAGCAAAATGTCACAAAACTGTGGAGTTTGAATAAATTGCTAAATTCAGCTGGAACCAGGGTGAAGTGATTAGCATACAGGCTCTGAGTCTGATACATACATGGTTTCGGCTTGTGACAATTCTTGATCTTTTTTCACGTCCCATCTTTTGAATCTCTCTCTAATGTATATTAAACATGTCGAATGACTGAAGAACATGATAAAAAATATGCAAACACGTCAATGTGTTTAAAAAGAAAGGCAAGGAAACATCACGTTCACCATGAAATGAGCAACACCAAAGATCTAAATTTAAGCCAATATATGTGGGCTTGAGTGTAACTGGGGAGTATTTCAAGTTTCAGCTCAGCAAATCTTTCACAGTGACCTTGGAGAAAGTCAGCCCATCGGAGGGAAAAAGGTGATATTAGTAATAATAGAGAAATTAATAAGATGGCAGGGTAGCCTGAGGGCTGGGCAGACGAGTCTTTTGGGTGGGAGGGGGATGTTGAGGGAGCTGGCTAAGAAAGGGAATTGTTGGAGGAGGAGGAGGGGTTTGGGACATTGTAAGCGCATGATTTCCTCAGCAGTGGTGCGATAGCCTGCACCGCCACACGTCAAGGAGGAGCAAATCAAAGCGAGCGCTTTTGATGAATATAAAACAGAGAGTCCTGCTGAGAAGCACTCTCGCTCTAATCACACAGCCGTGGCCACCGCGCCGGCCCCTGCCGCAATACTTCCCAGCCCTGCGCCAAATTAAAGGACGGGGGGTGCAAGGAGAAGAGGACGGACAACACAGACAATTGTAACAAAAGGCTTGCTGTAGAATAGCAATAAACATCCTGCTCTTCCAGAAGTCTGAAGCTTAATGTTGAGTGGGAGAAAGGAGGGATATGTGTGTGGGGGGGACTGCTCTACTTTGACAAAAGCTACCAAGTAAAACCACATATGATGCAACTCTATCAACCTTTAACACATTCAAATTTCCAAAGCTATGAAGAGCACAGGGTCAGTGTTAGCATGGTTTCATGGCCTTATTAACCCCTGCTGGTAGATGATGTAACTACACATAAACTTGGCTTTAAAAACATTCTTTGGCATGTAGTAGATGTTTTATCAGTGTCCAATTCACTTATGCTCTTACAGGGATACTTCACTCAAAAATAAAAATTCTGTCATCATTTACTCACCTTCTTGTCATTCCAAAACTGTATGACTTTCTTTTTTTCTGTGGAAAACATTTTGAGAATGGCCACGTTCACACAGCAGCAGAATATGCTTGTCAGTCCTTTATTTGTGTCCTTAACCCTCTGGAGTCGACCAACGCAAATACGCGTTTTGTGGTATCTTCTCCTAATAACCTGAAAAGAACTTAAATTACACTTTCAGTTTTGATCGTACAGATAAGAGCAATACATCAATCGAATCTGTAAAAGGTCTACATTTATATGTATATACACTAGTGCTGGGCGGTTTGACCAAAAATTTATATCATGGTTTTTTTCTAAATTATGCCGGTTTCCCGGTTTATGACGTTTTTTTTTCTCATGCATAATCAGGTGTACAATGCATTTTCTACTGGTTGATATTCCAAGACGTGCTTTTAGCCCGACAGTACTTGCATAAAATGGTTGTTTGGTCGACGTCGGATTTTTGGAAACCCAAAAACCCTCCAAACAACAGACCAGGCTCCTCTATTTGGCACAAGTTCTTCTGTGTCATGTTCTACTAGTTCTGCAGCATCCATCTTCCCTGTAACGCCTGTTTCACACATACTCCGTCTGCAGTGGGACACGTTTGCAGTCCGCTACTGATCCGTGGCTGTTTAGTCCACAAACACAACATTTGTTCATTGTTTTGATTTCATATCATGTAAAAAAAAAAACACACACACACACACACACACACACACACACACATATATATATATATATATTTTATTTTTATTTTTTTCAGCATTGTGAGTCTTTTATCACAGAACAGTAACAATCTTTCATAGTTATAGACATTAGTTTAAACTTAATAAATATAAACAACGCATTATTCATGCATTTGACTTCTAGGGTTTGTATAATAAGCTGCTCAAGCAAGCGGCAAAACATTTAAACACAATAATTAGCCTACTTTTCTTGTTAAAATATTTAAAATTAAAACACCACAGACAGAAACAGTCTCATGCCTTTTGCATTTAAATCTTTATCACAAGCAATCCCACGGGTCTTAATGAACTTTGTTTTTCTGCCTGCCTCCATAAAAGTGAATATATAGATTGTTTTCCTTGTTTATCTAAAAGTGCACTTTTCCTTGTTTTAAACCTAGCCAAAAACCCATGTGTTGCGTGTGAAACAGCTTTAATTAGTATACATTTATTGTGAAATTACTGCATTTCCGTGTAAATCCATGTTCATTTTTCCCGTGAACAATGCGCTTTCACTTTAATTCAGCACGTGCAGCACAGCAATAGACTCGGTTCATAAACGATCGCTGCACTGCTGCAGACGCACCGCTCCTTGAACGCACTGATGGACCGCAACCTCGTGCAGTATGAACGCTTGAATCTGTTAACATGGGTGCGTAAAAAAAATATGCAACGCATACGCACTGCAGACGGAGTATGTGTGAAACAGGCGTTATAACGTAACACCAGAGCACTACTGTGTTAACCGCTGTCGCTGCTTAGAAGTGCAACATTGTAAAGGGTCCGTCTGAAACAGTGTGCCGCGGCCGCAGCGCAGCATAACGTTCCGAACGTTGAGTAATTAAATACATCGGTATGGCAGTATATTAAAAATTAATATCGTAACGAAAATATACACCGGTTTTCGGTGTAAACTGGTATACCGCCCAGCACTAATATACACATAATAACAACAAAACTTTGTGCATTTATAAAATAAAGAAAACAAACAGGGTGCGATGCCTGTCGCCTTGGATCTGCGTGATCTTCATTTTGAAACGCGTCATTAAAATGAACTGTAACTCAGCAAATACTCAACAAAGAGACATGAGGGAGCTATCTATAGAAAGCTTGACATGTCTACATCGAAAACAAACATTATGTGATAAAGTAATCCATATGAAAACAATGCAATGTCCAGTCTTTCACGTCTCCCTTCATTATATCTAATGTGATCATGCCTACGCACTGAGCACACTATTGATATTTTAATAGACAACGTGAAGCTCGCAGCATGTAAAAGCCCCCATAACAACAAACAAAGCTGCGAGACTGTTCTTCAAGTTTTTTTAATTTTACTGTTCACTTCACGCTGAGAGGAATGATACCGGTACATAATTCACCCCAAGAAGAATTGCTGAGAGGAATAAGATTTGGATTACCTCAGAAAAAAGAATGAAGTGGCTTAAACCAACTGAGATCATAAACATGAGTAAGTCTTTTTTTATTATTAATATTAATCTACTTGTATTAGTTTCCACATAACTTGTACACATTTTACTAGTTAGACTTTTATCAAAATATAACTCCTGACTAAATGTATAATCAAGTGAAACATTATGAAGTTTCATTCACATCATCTAAATGTTTCATGATGCCAGGGTTTTTTTTTTTGTTTGTTTGTTTTTTTTTTTGTAATGTTCTATAACACACTCCCATGAGTCTCTTAAAAAATGTTTATGTCCTTCAGAGCACATAAACAATATACACTTTGGAAATGCTAGGTATGTGATGTTCATTTATATATTTCAACATGACACAATACCAGTCAAAAGCTTTTGAACAGTAAGATTTTTAATGTTTTTGTAAAGAACTGAACTTCAGCTCACCAAGCCTGCATTTATTTGATCCAAAATACATAGTTGCATTTGCTAAAGCAGTAATATTGTGAAATATTTGTACTATTCAAAATAACTGCTTTCTATTTGAATATATTTAAAAATGTAATTTATTCCTGTGATCAAAGCTAAATTTTCAACATCATTACTCCAGTCTTACTCCAAGTGTAACAATATACACTATACCATTAAAAAAGCTTGGAGTCAGTATATATAGAAATTATAACTTTTATTTAGCACCCAAGTGATGATAAATACAATAATCATGTTACAAACGATGCTGTTCTTTCAATTCATCAAAAAAAAATTGTTTTGAATAAATTATTCTTAGCTTTTTTCAACATTAATAATAATAATAATAATAATAATAATAATAATAATAATAATAATAATAATAATAATAAATGTTTTTGAGTAGCAAATCAGAATATTAGAATGATTTCTGAAGGATTGTGTGATTGGAGTAATGATGCTAAAAATTCAGCTTTGAAAGTCAGCTTTGATTGTTCCTAATAAACTGTTTAACTGCACTCGCGAGTAAATCTCAAGTTGTTTTGTGGGATAATTAAATATATTCTAAATAAACTATAAACATAAAAATATATACATTTATTTTGTCCTCACATTCTTTCTTATAACTCTTCCCTCTCAGTCACAAACCTGACTGAAAGGCTCATTATGCAGCTCATTATGCGTGCCTTTGTCTTCTCAGGTGTGAATCACACTAATATTCATGGTCAATCACGCCTATTCGTATTTGCCCTTTCGAAACAAAAAGTGTCAGAAAAATGAAATCAATCTATTGTTTTCTGTGAGTGAGTAAACAAGATGATTTTCACATCATTTTGAAGCAAAAATACTAGGCTGCCAGATCCAGGTTTGACAGTCTTGTGAACAAATGTTCTGTATGTGTTTTATGATTATTTCAGTGACTTCAAAATTGCAGTTTTTCACTAACCACGCATAAACATTGTTTTCTCAAAAACACAATCATGTACATACATGCTATTTACATATTATTGTAGCCCAGTTTGTACTGAATACAGCATTTTCAGACTTTAGCCATGTATATGTTTATAAGCAACTGAAAAAAGCACAAGAGTCAGGGCCCCCAAGACCCCCTAGACCGCAGAGGGTTAATACGGTTACGTTCATACACAGTTTGGTTTTTGACGAGTGTGACAACTGCATTCTATAACTGAATCACACCCGTAAATTTTCAGGACTCACAACCGCATTCTCAGAACACACGCAATGTTTGAACGGAACAGAACTGGACAACTAGTTGTCTGACTCGTCATACAGTGCGACAGGGAGCTTCTCTGCCACACAAATGCGCGTCTACCATGTGTTACATGTTTCCGGTAACTTACAGTGACGGAGAAATGAACTGTGTGTCATCTGAAATGTTTAGATCCCGTCAGTTTTCCACCAGAGCCGCTCCCGTCAGTTTTGTGTTCTGCACGCGATTCAAATGCTCCGCTCTCCACCCAAATTTAAAAGCTGCTGTTGGTTAATGAAGATTTGATGAATGAACTTGTGGCTCTATTGGATTCTTGTCATGTCAGAAAGTGATAAGACTTTCAGTTTTATGGACATCGCCATCTTTAATTTTACTTTGGTCACTGTCAATATGGTTAGGGAAACGGGCTTGACTCCCATTGCACAATCATACAGACAGTATTCTAAACACAAATGTAAGCTGCTGTGTGAGCAGGACATTTTGGAGACTCACACTTGTAAAGAAAATGCAGTTGTCAATTCCAAAAACTGACAGTGTGAACATAGCCGATGTCTGAGTGTTTGTTGTTCATACAATGGAAATCAATGAAAAACAATTCCCAGTGTTCTTCAAAATGTCTTCTTTTGTGTTCCACAGAACAATGAAAGTCATACAGGTTTGGAATTGCATGACGGTGAGTAAATGATCACAGAATTTTAATTAAGTGGACTATTCCTTTCAAAGTACAACTTATGTTTTCCCTGTCTACTACCCTTCACATAACAGCTTATGTGACGGTCAGTCGTGAATGGTTAGGGACATGGCACTTTGTTATGTTATTAGCTAATTAGCATTGTCATGACTCAATTTTCCAGAGTCCCCAGAGTGATTAGTCACATGGCATTAACAGTTCACATGATTGGCTCAAAAGGTTCTGTGGTACCCATGAGCAAAGATGGCAAATTTTAAATAGTATACTTCAGAGGGTTTCTATGTGAGCCAAACAACTTCACAGAGATGAATGGAAGTGCTAACAGTTTACAAAGACTGTTCACATACTACTATGAATGGAAGAATATGCAATGGACAATATGGTGGAATAAGTCATTACACCACTGCTCCTCTTCCCGTAGAAACAGTCAGCCAATCATGAGCTAGGGCAGAGGTAGGCAACATCGGTCCTGGAGTGACGATGTCCTGCAGAGTTTAGCTCCAACCCTGAAAAAAAAAATGCACTTGTCTGCAGCCTTACTAATACTGAAGATCTTGATGAGCTTGTTCAGGTGTGTTTGATTAGGGTTAGAGCTAAACTCTGCAGCACAGCAGCACTCCAGAACTGACGTTGCCTTTCCCTGAGCTAGGGACTGCACATCGGCATTACCAACCTGAAATATACATCGTACATGGAATGATTGTGAAAAATTTTGTTGATGATGTGTGAGTTGGCCAGCTGTTTTTTTTATGAATTGCTGCCGATAGACACTGCAAATACGGACATAGAAAAAACTTTCATTGTAAGGGACATTGGTTTCCCCAGTTTTTATAGACCTTTTAGTTATATAGACAAAATAGACATGAATATTTCAGCAAGCATTTGAGGGTTGTTAAGGGGTCTACCACACCACTGAGTGTTGTAGCCTTGACATATTTTTGTAGGATAAATCCCGGAAACTAGTTAGCATTTGGCACGTCTGGTTCCATCGTCCTGATGCCAATAGAATTTTAAATATATTTTGGTTAAATACCAGAAAATCTTCATTTATTCAGATTCATACAATCTGAAGATATGTTCACACTTTATTCTATGGTTTAAATACATCACTAATACCCTATGTCATTTTTTAAAAGTTTTTACTTGTCTTGAAAAAGATGCAGATGTTGTCAGGGACATTAAACATCATCACATCGAGCTGGTAAACTCAATTACTCACTAGTTGCTTTCCCAGCCTCATTATGTTTATAAAAGCTTTCTGCAAACTATTCTTAATTAAACTTTCAGGGAAAATGTTTTTAAATAAAGAGTTGTCACAAGCAACGACTTTGGTGTTGACGTTAAAATCATGCGACTGTAGTGTAGTTCATTTATAGAATACGTTTAGCTTTATACATCTGGCGACTGTATTTAAGCTTCAAAATTCATGAAAGATGTTAATTTGTGAAGATTATAATGTTGAACAAAACATGTAAGAATTATACATTTCTGTTGGTCACAGACCTTATTTTCTGCAATTATCCAAAAGCAAGTGGCAAAATCCTATTGGGTTTTTGTAGAGGGAGCCAGGGTGATGCTAACTTCTGTGTTGGCCTTGCCACGTCATCACTACAGTGCTCTATTATCTCGGGATGTAATTTGCCACAGTGCTTTAAAAGACAAAGTCAAAGGCACAACAGCTCTTCACCGGTGAAGTGTAGCTCAGTGCATGCATCTCAGAGCAAGACCGCCTGTTAGGTGTCACCTTCGAAAGAGTGGTGTCGCACAACAAGTCCAGGAGCACTTCACTCCGATCTTGACTCTTAGTCTCTGCATTGGCCTTCATATGGAATCCAGCGTCAGAGCTCCAAACCCTGCTGCACTTCTAAGAAGCTGCATCAACCGCGGGTCTGTCGGATGCAACCCTCCAAGGCGCTGGCCTCATGCAAATCCCTGGGCAGCACTTGTCTCAGAATTCAGGGGCTGCTCCCACCCAGACCCTGAAAGTGACACATGCGTGGTTGTCACCAGCGTGTCACCTCCTGCGCACTGAAGTATGAGGCAATTTCCTGTGAGCAGCATGTAGCTGAGGAAGCGAAAGGGAGGGGGACCGGCCGTACCTTGGCTCCACTGTTCTCTTTGATACTGTCAGGGAAGAGTAATAGCTTTCTGTTGCTGCTCCTACTACCAAACTAATGTTGTGTGACTTTGGCTCTCCTTTGCAATGCGTTTCCGCTACAGTGAGGGCAAGAATGATGGAGAAGAGAGAGGAGAAGAGCAAAGTAGGGAGATAGAAGACAAGGGTAAGGATCCTGACAGCCCCTGGGGCAGCTGGGAAATACCCAAAGAGTGGGCAGTAAGAGCAAGTGATCTGACACAGATAACCTCCCCTTCTACTTACCTTGCCCATTGGCGCCACAGGAATAAAACCGCAACCTTTACATATTGCCACAATATCTCAAAATATAGCAAGTTCACTCAAACATTACAATTATTTTAAGAAGCCTGTATTTAAAATGCATTAAAGCACCATATAAGTAGCCTATTCAACTAGTGAGCTATATTCCAAGGTTTCCTAAGCTATACGATAGACCTGTGTGACGAAAGTACTCTAATTTAAGATGTTATTTGAACCAAGTGTGTTGTTGTTTTTTTGTTGGTGTTTTTTTAATTTTTATTTTTTTTGTCTAAATCTTTTTGTTTCATCTACAATATGTTTAAAACACAATTAATTCACACAATGACATAAATACACCTTTTTTATGGTGAACATGCTTCTAGAAAACAAATAAGAAAATCTAAATTAAAAAAAATATTTTTTAGGGGGCATAAAGACAAAAATATCAGGATGATGCAACTGTCCTGACATCATCATTAATATATATGTGTGTGTATTAAAAGAACAATTCTTTAAAAGAGAATCCTAGGTTGTTTTTACATGCTCCTATATGACACTATTATTTATACACACACACACACGTGCGCACACACACACACACACACACACACACACACACACACACACACACGCACACACAGTATATTCATGTTATTTGTTAAAAAAGGACTTTTTACACTAAATAGCTTATTAATTTTTAGTTGATGGTTACACCACATGACAGCTTGAGTCATTAAATTGAAACTTTTCTTCAAAAGATAACTTTTTTTTCCATCTGCACTTGACTATTTCTATTCTATCTACTTATTTTTTTTTTCATTTATTTATTCATTATATTTTATTTATTATATTAAAACAAAATTGCTATCTGTACTGGGTTAGACTAACCAAGACTTGTCACAACACTTACATAATATTGTTATTTTGTTGGTCTGATTGCTTCTATTGGCCTCATTTGTAAGTCACTTTGGATAAAAGCGTTTGCTAAATGACTGCTAAATGCAAATGTAAAATGGTAACAAAGATTTTCAAAACAACACGAAATCAAAATAAATACAAAAATACATTTCTAAGACTTGCCGTATATGTATCTGGATTTTCCTTGATCAGCTACAGTTTCATTCATTCATTTTCCAATAATCTCCTCCTCGACTGTAGCTCATTTTTATATATTCAAACTTGTTGCAGATATTAGTTTCAGAAGAACCAGTAGATTTTGGCATCATTGTCTAAATGCAGCTTTTAAGTTTGAATAAGCACATGGGCGAATTAGATTTTATAAGAACTGCAGATGACAAGCTTATCAAAACTCTTGCATGAACCATTCCTCTAACGTATGCTAGGTGACATTTCACCTCTGCCAAACAAATCCTGAAACCACTCTATTCCACGATGAACAGGACGAGACACTCTCAGGCTTTTAAACAGCCAAATCAATCGCCTACACCATCTCAAACCACCTTAAGACCCTTGATATTTGATTTTACTTGAGGGTCACCAACCAGAGAGAAAAAAATCTCCAGACATCACCTAATAACATGAAACGACATGCACAATTACATCCTGAATCACTGCATCCAACCATACCAAATCCAATAACCGACTTAGAAAAAACAATTTATTTCCTTAGAACAATTTTCATGTTAGACAAAAACAAAAAGCACTTCGTCACTGTCTGTCTATTCGCTCCACAGCTGACCTCTTTCCCATTTCTCATTTAATCCTATCCAGAAATTATATGATAATTATACCAAACTAGTGCCTGATTAAAATTGCACAATATTACAATTCATTAGAGTTAACTGACTCTCAGTGTCTCTGGGCTTTCAGCCAGATGCGTGAAGATGTCAGCAGCCCCCAGATGGGAGACGGAGGAGGGACAGTGGCTCTATTCAGCCCCTGCTTCAGCCTCATCAGAAACTTCCACACAGACTCTCGCTGCTCCTCCAATCACTCAATGGGGATGTGGGTTTTCATATGTGTGTGCTTGAGACCAAGATGGATGAAGCACTCCAAATCTCTGTACATTAATGAATAGTTCTGAGAGCTAGAGCTCCCATATGAACCAACCCAATAATGTATTATATATGATTGCACCATAAGTTGACATGAGAGCAATTCTCCATCAATATTGTACTGAAAATTACTAATACTGTAAATGAACACTGATCATTTTAAAACGTATTGTATAATGCCTATTCTAAACCAGTGGTAAATTTTCTTTAACCCTATAAAGTTTGCTGTATCATATTTTGATGTCACTGACTGTTTTTTGGTTTTTTTTTATGAAGCATACATGACTTTTAAAATAACTTTTAAATAGTTGGTAATATTTCAGGACGAACATTTAATGGACTGAAGCAACTTAGGTTAACTACCAATTTTTTAGAAAAATCTTGCTAAAATGTGAGTACAAAATATGACACATCAGGCTTTTGTGGAACATTTATTTGTCCCTCTCAATCATCCTCATACTGCTTTGAATTATATGTTTTGTCCCCCTCAATAAAAACAGCAGAATGTTTTCATACATTTTTCATAAAACTAACCATTTAAATATCAGCTTACTAAGATATATTATGAGGAGATTTAGATTGACAACTGATATTTATATATATTTTATGTCAGCTGTATTTTACTTCTGGTCTTATGAATATCAGCAATTTCTACAAATTGCATGTTTTCGTTCAGTTTGGGCCTCTGAATAAAACTGAGATGTATTTTCTCCTCAAGCTGAGATCTATAATCTCATATGATACTATATGAGCCAAATAAAAGTCTGATGTATTAAATATGATGTTCAATAAACTCTTCCATTTAAAAAAAAAATAATTGAACTATTATTTTGTATGTCAAGCTTTACAGGGTTAATTCATCTACTATGTCCTATGATAAAACAGGTCTCTGTTTTGGTTCTAAATACTGAATGGATAAACCACATTTGAAGCTGTTGTAATACACCCATGTTCCATTAACTAAATCTGTTGAATTCTATATAAACAAACCCGCTTTCATCAACACTCTCTAAATAGCATACACTCAGGCTAACAAACCACATTACTTGGTGTAAATTTTGTTTACTGCAATAATTATTAATAATATATTTAACTTATATTATCGCAGTAAGCTACTTAAAGCTGTGCTCTACAGTTCATCCATCATTAGCAGTGTTTTTGGCATTCATGGCCTTGAGTGCATTTAATAATTTAAATATTAAAAACCAGTAGGATATCCATTTTAACCCCAACACCTTTTTCAACACGTTTTTGGTTTGTTATAGAACCATGCTGACATGAGGTTAAGAGTAAGTGAGGTGTGAACACACACTTATAAACAAACGCTTGCTTTTTGGGGTACTTACGACATTCAGCGTGGTGCTGCTACTCTCTGCTTTCTCAGCCAGCTCTAGTCTCAGCTGAGCTATATACTCCTCTGAACCTTGCACCTGAACAGATGAGAAACAAAGTTTGTTTAGTATGTCCCTCTAAGTGGCACAGGACTAACAGAAAGCAATTTAAAGAATGTGAATCAACAACCATACTGCTAACCTTGAAAATCTGAGTCAGAATGCAAGACAAATGCAAACAATGTCAATGTTCTTATATACAAATGTGTTGTTGTGCTATAATAACAATAACCCTTCAATATTCTCATCTCCACAGGTTTATTTGGACATTGCATCACTTTGAGTGCTAGACAAAGCCTGGTGTAGTTTTAACAAGTGTAATGCCTGTGAAAGACTTCTTCAATCAAAACCTGACATGCCAATCTTTCATCCAGTCATCTGGGCTGAAGGGGAACATTGAGCTGATTGAACTGTTTGCTCTACAGCTTCATCCCTGCAGTGATTCTGTTCTCACACTGAACCTCCTAAAAAGTCAATGAGATGCTCAGCACACTAAATTAGTTGCTCTCTCACTCACATGGAGGGGGAGAGGACTATATAAAGAACATTTATAGGGCTACAATTTACAAGCCTATATATATATATATATATATATATATATATATATATATATATATATATATATATATATATATATATATATATATATATATATATATATATATATATACACAAACCTGATTCCAAAAAAGTTGGGACACTGAACAAATTGTGAGTAAAAAAGGAATGGAATAATTTACAAATCTCATAAAATTATATTTTATTCACAATAGAATATAGATAACATATCAAATGTTGAAAGTGAGACATTTTGAAATGTGGTGCCAAGTATTGGCTCATTTTGAATTTCATGAGAGCTACACATTCCAAAAAAGTTGGGACAGGTAGCAATAAGAGGCCGGAAAAGTTAAATGTACATACAAGGAACCGCTGGAGGACCAATTTGCAACTTATTAGGTCAATTGGCAACATGATTGGGTATAAAAAGAGCCTCTCAGAGTGGCAGTGTCTCTCAGAAGTCAAGATGGGCAGAGGATCACCAATTCCCCCAATGCTGCGGTGAGTTTCTCCGAGAAAAAATTGCAAAGAGTTTGAAGTTATCATCATCTACAGTGCATAATATCATCCAAAGATTCAGAGAATCTGGAAAAATGCGTAAGGGTCGAGGCTGGAAAACCTTACTGGATGCCCGTGATCTTCAGGCCCTTAGACGGCACTGCATCACATACAGGAATGCTACTGTAATGGAAATCACAACATGGGCTCAGAAATACTTCCAGAAAACATTGTCAGTGAACACAATCCACCGTGCCATTCGCCGTGGCCGGCTAAAACTCTATAGGTCAAAAAAGAAGCCATATCTACACATGATCCAGAAGCGCAGGCGTTTTCTCTGGGCCAAGGCTCATTTAAAATGGACTGTGGCAAAGTGGAAAACTGTTCTGTGGTCAGACGAATCAAAATTTGAAGTTCTTTTTGGAAAACTGGGACGGCATGTCATCTGGACTAAAGAGGACAAGGACAACCCAAGTTGTTATCAGCGCTCAGTTCAGAAGCCTGCATCTCTGATGTTATGGGGTTGCATGAGTGCGTGTGGCATGGGCAGCTTACACATCTGGAAAGGCACCATCAATGCTGAAAGGTATATCCAAGTTCTAGAACAACATATGCTCCCATCCAGACGTCGTCTCTTTCAGGGAAGACCTTGCATTTTCCAACATGACAATGCCAGACCACACACTGCATCATTTACAACATCATGGCTGCGTAGAAGAAGGATCCGGGTACTGAAATGGCCAGCCTGCAGTCCAGATCTTTCACCCATAGAAAACATTTGGTGCATCATCAAGAGGAAATGTGACAAAGAAGACCTAAGACAGTTGAGCAACTAGAGGCCTGTATTAGACAAGAATGGGACAACATTCCTATTCCTAAACTTGAGCAACTTGTCTCCTCAGTCCCCAGACGTTTGCAGACTGTTATAAAAAGAAGAGGGAATGCCAAGCAGTGGTAAACATGGCCTTGTCCCAACTTTTTTGAGATGTGTTGATGACATGAAATTTAAAATCAACTTAATTTTCCCTTAAAATGATACATTTTCTCAGTTTAAACATTTGATTTGTCATCTATGCTGTGTGCATATATATATATATATATATATATATATATATATATATATAATAAAATTAAATTCTTTCCTGAATTTTGTGTTTCTAATATCATATAGCTTTCACTGCCATTTTATAAAACTGAAAGTTTTACCGTTCAAAATGATTATCATTTTGACAATAATAAAATAAATATTTCTTGAACACACAATTAGCATGTTAATAATTTCTGAAGCATAAATCCCAAACTTTTGAATTGTTGTGAAAGCACATTTCATATGGAGTACATGAGATTAAGATATGAAACAATAACATCCAGCTGGGTCTAAAAAATTCTGCAGTGTATCTGATACCTGCTCTTGAAGCTCTTTGACTCTGGCCTCCAGCTGAAGGAGCTCTTGAAGCTGCTGGAGCTCGTGCTGTTCTTTCAGAGACATCTCCTGGTGTAGCTCAGTGATGACATCCTGTAGTTCCAGGATCAGAGCCTCTCGCTCCTCCACCTACAACACATGACCGCTGCCATGTCAAAAGACTGTTGTACTAGACTGTTATGTGTTGAGTTGCATTGTTATTTGTGAGGGTATTAAATATTAAGAAAACTTGGACACAGTAAGATCACACAAAAGAGGTCTGGGTTTTAGCAATGACTGCTGCAGGGACATGTTCAGACTAACAAGCATGTGCACATGAGAAGTTGGGAAGAAATCACCTACAAATGTCCAAACAAATGTCTAAAGCTCTGGTAATGTCATGCCATCTAAATCAGATTTCGTGTGTTTACCATGACAGATGTCATAAAACTACCCACCACAACATCAACTGTCTGGAAGGCCAAAGTTTTTTTTATTCACTTATTTGTATGTATTTATTTTGCAAGACAATAAATAAAAAAAATTAAATAAAAAAAAATTTGAACCTGTATCTCCAAGTACAAAATTGAAAATACAGGTAAAAAAAAATTAATAAAAATAAAATTATATATATATATATATATATATATATATATATATATATATATATATATATATATATATATTAAATATAAAATATATATTAATTGGGCCCAATTACATTGCATCCTTGCTGAATATTTATCCTAAATTTTTAATGGTAGTATTAAGGTATTAAGGTATGTAATAAGAATCACAAAAAAATAAACAAATAAATTATTTAATATTTAACTGATTTCTGAAGGATGATGTTACATTGAAGACTGGAGTAATGATGATGCTGAAAATTCAGCTTTGCATCACAGGAATAAATTATATTTTAAAATATATTGAAATAGAAAAGTTATTTAAATTGCTAAAAAAAAAATCATAGTATTGTTTTTACTGAATTTTAATCAAATAAATGCAGCCTCAGTGAGCATAAGAGATTTCTTTCAAAAACATTCAAAAATCTTAATTACTTCAAACTTTTGACTGGTGGTGTAGCCTACATGACAGAAAAATTGACAGAAGGAAGGATAGATATAAAAACCCATTTAACCTTTCTGATTCTTGACACTATGTCGACGAAGAATACCAACACCTCCTCAAAGCTCCACATATAATGTGAATGCATTAATACGAGAGATATGGCTCCATTCGGTGATGCATCACATATCAGTCATATAGAATTACTTGGCAGGTAGAGAGTGTCATGGTGGTACTTGTAAGTGAACTCCAGGGATTGTATGAATCCATTTTCCACTACTAAATTGGCCTCTGCAATTGTGGGTCACAATATGAGATACTGTGAGAAGTGCAGCAGAAGTAAGAAGACACAACAGGATTCACCTCAGAAGCAACAATCACACTGTGAATTATAAGATTCTATAATTACAAAAGAAAAAATCCAAAAGGTCAAAGTCGTCCTCTCAGAACTTGGAGCAAAATTAGGCAATGCACTGAAGAGGCCTATCTCATATCACAAAGAGCATAAGTGGGCACATCAGTGAGGAAAATCTTAGATAACACACATAAAGATGTTTTAATGAACAATGAATAAATCAGATTGTGATACAGAAGGGTAAGGAAATCAATTTCTCCAGGCACTGTCTTCCATCAGACTGAACATCTGATGTTGCTAAGCGAGAGAACTCATTTGAGAGCAATAAACAAAAGAGCTGTTATGTAAACTGTTGAATGATCTAATCAAGATTTAATTGTGTTTAGACTGTATGATATCCACAGCAGATTGTGATCCATGGCTTATGAAGCGAAGGTTAGAGATATTAACTGAAACATGAGTGAGAAGTGAAAATTAATACCAGACATGTTAGTGAATTTCACTGTAGCTTACAGCACAATGTTACTGCTACTACAAAATAATGATATATCATCATACTCACATTTTCATACTCATGTTTACAGTGGATATTACTTTTTTCTGTGGGATACAATAAATGATATTTTGAAGACTGTTTCAGCTGTTTTTGCTCACGTAGTGACACCACCGTATGGACAAAACACAACATTTTTTTCTAATAAATATCTATAGACAAATTTAAGTCATACAGGTTTGAGTCAACATACTGTATTTGTGAGTAAATGATGAAAGAATCTTCATTTCTGCTTAAAATATCCTTTTAAATAATATGATATTGCATATGTTTGTTGACGTTTCACTAAAGTACCAACATTCTCAGAAATCTCAGATGTTACATTTTATATTCCTTAATAAAATTGAAAACTAGAACAATTGAGATGATTGTTGGCAATCTATATGAATATAGAACTATAAAATTCAAATCTTTGATCATTCTAGATCATACTGAAATCTTCCGACTTTTGGCTGCAGAAGTCTTTGCGAATTTTAGCAGTTTATAACAAAAAGTCTCAATTTGTTCTCCTTTTGGTTTAATTGCTGTTAAGAAAGAAAAAGAACATTATTACATGAGAGTCAAATGATAACCTAAGAAAATTTCTCTGCAAGAGATCAGAACTTTTGAGCACTAAATAACAGCAAGCACCACAGAAAATATGTAACAATGCTCAGTGTCTTAATGTAAGATAGACAGCAGGCCTTCCAATGGGCATCCTCTAGTCTGCCATCACTGAAGGTCTGCTGCAGGGCGTTGAAGTGGAAAGCCCTGCTTGTATTTCCAGCATTTCCAACTCTTACAAGTAACAGCGAAAGAAGGAGGGCTCAGCAAAGACTGGGCCCAGACTGCTTTGATCACAGAAGCCCCCTTATACTAGCAGGCCATCTTTCACACAGTTTGTTTCCCTTTGCCTGCATAATCAAGGACAACACCTATTTTCTCTCTCAATTGTAGCACTGCACACATTTTTTTTGTTTCTTGTAAGTACTTGGGTCTGGACTCCAAGGTCCTATTAATAGGGCTATTATGCACTCTCATTATTTCTGATCTGACGCTAAGACCAGCCATCTTTGAAATACTGGTCTAAGCTGGTGCCCAGCACCTCTGCATTAGGAGATCCTTTGATCCTTCAACTCTTTGAAAAGACAACCAGGTAGGACTCCTAAATTAACCACTCCAGACTCAAAAAAATGCATCAAAAAACCCTGGATGCTCCACTGAATTCTAGGAGAATGGTAAAGTGTATGCAACTTAATTAACCACAACAAGCCATAAACACACACAACCTCAATAGCATATTGAGGAAAGGAGATTAAAAATAGCCAAACATCCATATCTTGAAAAAATCAGGCCTTTCAGAATAAATGGCAGTGTTTCATCTAGTAATTTTTGTAAAAGGTCCTTTGTTATCTCCAGACACCCAGAAAAGCCTCCTACTGCTTTTGAGGTTCAGATGTCGGCATTAGCATGCTAATTGCAACTTTGTCTGCGGAGCTAAAAGAAAAAATGGAGGGAGAGAGAAAAAAGAAAAGAAGAGAAGTACTCTGTCCAGCTAGGGCCATGGGATTTCTTTTTAATCTGCTGTTACAAATAGCTTTTTTGTACAGAATTACATTATGTTATATGTATCTCACCTCCAACAAGGTGAATGAGTTTTGTGTCTGGCCAAATAGCTTTCAGCAGAACGGGTTCGCAACACGATACTCCTGCCTTTAAATCATTTAGTCATTTATAACATGAAAATTATGCATAGTGATCATGATAAACCATGTGTTAAATAGGGTTGGGCCAATAGACAATGGCTGATAGACATCACAATGTTGAGCCAATATATATTTCAATAGCTTACTTTCTCTCGCAGTTATATCACTGTGTAATTATACTGTATATAAATTATGGACATCAGGAAGCCACTATTATGCCTGGCATTGAAACTGCTTTTGAATGCACAATCACTTTTTAGTTTCACTTTAACTTTCGATATTCGCGATCGCACATACTCTGTTTATACTATGGAGTGGCAGATGGATCGTTTCAGCATTGATATTGCTATGTGCACATCCACAATAGTCACATTGCAGGATGTTTGATATTTAGTATACTGATTGTTTTCTGGCACCGTGTCTACACCTGACGCGACAGCAGTCGAGATACCCATTTTTAAATACATTTAGTAGCAGAGCTACTGCAAGCGATTTTCAGGGCTGGAAATCCATTTATCCTTTGTTGAAATCATGGTTGCTTAGCAATGGAAGACGGCACGAAAGCGCAAGCTCCAGAGCGCTTTGGAAACAAAGTCCCTTTAAGGCAAGTCATGTCACTCGGCGGCTGTGAAACCCTTCTCAGGCATGCAAGTGCAGCTCCTATCACTTTGTATGGGGAAACATTAAATTATCCCAAAGTGCTCACTAAGCTTACGATTAAATTTCATATTTGAAATCAGCGCCACATCCAGTGTAGTCAGTCACACAGCATCACTGATTATAATGGGTTCTATTGTATTTTGTTGGGCCGTGCCATGCCGCTCGCGTTCGTTGTAGACACAGTGAGAGCCACGCAGATGCACGTGAACTCTGAAAAAAAAAACAGCATACGCTGGTTAGGTATGTTTTGAAGCATGACAGCTGGTTTGAGCTGGTTTAAGATGGTTCTTAGTTGGTCATGAGTTGGTTTAAGCTGGTCCTGTGTAGGAGCTAGTTGCTTAAAATCAGCACAACACCAGCTAAAAACAGCTGATAACCAGCTTAAACCATCTGTCATGCTTCATAACATACCTAACCAGCATATGCTTATTTTTGCAATAGAGACATTACAGACCTTTTCAGGATCAAAATATTTTGTTGAGCCTGAAACCTTAAACTCTTAATCCCAGCCCTATGCTGAATCCTAACCAAACCCTCTGACCAGTTGATAGGAGTGTTGTTCTAAGACCAACAGGTAGGTCTGCCATTAGTTTTTAGGCACAGAAATTGAATAAAGTAATCAAATGTAAAATAGCATTGCATATTTTACTGTAAAAAATTAAAGATTAATCTTTATTAAAGTTACAAAAGTGCTATATGATTAATATTAAGAAAGTGCTGTCACTTTAAGAGAATGCACTGATCTTGTTCACTGATACATTATGTTCAGCCGGCTATGTCTGCTAAAGTTTGCGCGCTTCAGATGAACGCATGCACAAATCTTCACACTGCACTCGAGCACACGTGTTCTGGCTCTTAAATGTTTAAACTGGCAAGGCTTAATAAATGAGTTTAGTTTAAACACAGATATCAACGTGTGCTGTTCAGGTCTCACCTGTGCATGCGTGCCACCAGCACAATGACGGAATAAATGATTGCTCATATACCAGCATACGGCATTTGCATTGAACAAGAGTGAATGGTTAGTCCACTTTTTTTTCAGAATGTGCATCCATCAACAGACACATACATTAGCCAAACCCTACTTGTTTTACGCCTTGTTTTATTTATTTATTTATAACAAACCATTATACAGATGCGTTATCAGATTTAAATTGAACCGCAGTCCTAGTGCATGCCAAACTGTTTGTGGAGAACCGTACCGTTCAATTTTTTACAGAGAACCGTTCCACCCCTGATAGACAGAAACACCTCAGGTGTAAGTTTAGACCCACTGAGTAAACACAGAATGACAGAGGCCTTATCTGTGAGTCTGTCGTCTCTTTTCACTACTACAATCTCAGAAACGGCACACACAACACTGGGCTTAATGTCAATGAGCCATATCTCCCTGCACTGCCTCCTCCACCTCGCTCTCCGCACAAATGCCAGAGGTCACTCTTTTCATTCAGGCAGAAATCAAAATGATAATGGCAGCTTGTTAAAAATTCTATTTGGATGTGCACATAGGCTACATCAAAAGGTGCTGACATGGAGTGGTTTGGGGTGCAGCGGGGTGTTAGCGATGTGGCTTACTGATAGCACACATCAAAGCTATAGAGAGAGGGGAATATGGCATGGGGGTGGGGTAGGACACAATGACTACGTTCTGGGGCTGTTATAGTCAGCAAATGAAAATATACCAGGCACAATTTTACCGTTAATGCCTTGACATTGAAACACGAGCTATTTACCATGAAAAAAGCACTCTGACTCCATCAGATCCGTCTAAATCAAGCTGATGCAATGGATGCTGTTTGGGAAATTATAAATGATAGCCAGACAGAGTAAAAAAAACATGCAGAAAAAGAAATAAAGGCAATAATCAAATAAATCCTCTAGTGGACCATTAATAAATGTGAGCAGTGCAAGGCCACTTCAGGAGACAATCAGGCAGCCGTGATTTGCTGAAATTGGGACAGTCGCTCACCGGCTCCATTTTGCATCAGGCACGGTCAACCTTTTAATGCTGCATCGCTAACCGATAACCACCCAGAATGCATTTCAGCGCTTTCCTTGTTTAAAACCATTCCCAGCAAAGTTTTCCACATAGGCCAATTACTAAAGCACTCCAGTCTGATTCTCCATGCCATTCATCTGAAGCAAGCTCTTTTAAGAGGACAGTGGATACCTACCCCACTGTATTGGAAAAAGACAAACGGAATAATATCTGCACCCACATGGCTTGACTCGACCACTAAGCCCTCTTTCATGTGAGACCTCAGTAGGTATTACTTGGTGAACATGTAGGAACAGTCATGTTGGTCTTGGAAAAACATCCTTAAACCAGTGATAGCCAACCCTGTTTCTGGAGAGCTACCTTCATGCAGGCTACAGTTCCAGCGCTGCTCAAACACACCTGCCTGATATTTTCAATGAATCCTGAACTCATTGATTAGCTGGGTGAAGTGTCTTTGATTAGGGATGGAGCTAAACTTAGCAGGAAGGTAGCCCTCCGTGAGCAAGGTTGGCTGTCCTTACTATAAACTGTAAAGTAGAATTTTTTTTTTTTGATTTAGGATTAAGGTTAGAGTTGGGCTATGGCTTGAGACTTGCAACATTATTTTTGATCTATCATTAGGGGTAATAAATGGATATGTTTTGAGCAGGGGTGTCCAATCCTGTTCCTGGAAGGCCAGCCTCCTGTAGAGTCTAGGTCAGGAATCTCCAAACTCGGTCCTAGAGGGCCGTTATCCTGCAGAGTTTAGCTCCAACTCTAATTAAACACACCTGAACCAGCTAATCAAGGTCGTACTAGGCATGCTAAAAACTTCCAGGCAGGTGTGTTGAAGCAAGTTGGAGCTAAACTCTGCAGTACACCAGCCCTCCAAGACCGAGTTTGGAGACCTCTGGTCTAGGTCTTCAACAGCGCTCCTGGGGATCCACTGTCTTACAAAGATTATTTCCAACCTGCTTCAGCTCACCTGAAGATCTTCAATAGCTGGTTCAGGTGTGTTAGATTAGGGCTGTAGCTAAACTCTGCAGGACAGTGGGTCCTCAGAAGCAGGGACGAAGACTGTTCTGTGGGGCAGTTGTGGCCTGATGGTTAGAGAGTTGTACTTCCAACATGAAGGTTGCGGGTTTAAGTCTCAAATCCAGCAGGAATTGTAGGTTGGGGGAGTGAATGACCAATGCTCTCTCCCACCTTCAATACCAAGACTGAGGTGAGAACCTTGAGTAAGGCATCGAACCCCAAACTGCTCCCCGGGCACCGCGGCAATATAGCTGCCCACTGCTCCGGGTGTGTGTCCACAGTGTATGTGTGTTCACTACTGTGTGTGTGTGTACACTTGAATGTGTTAAATTTAGATCACAAATTCTGAATTTGGGTAACCATACCACACCTGAACAAGGTAATCAAAGTCTTCAGGATTACT
Organism: Cyprinus carpio; assembly: GCF_018340385.1. NCBI lineage: Eukaryota > Metazoa > Chordata > Actinopteri > Cypriniformes > Cyprinidae > Cyprinus > Cyprinus carpio. The sequence continues at coordinate 40,142,045 of NC_056603.1, forward strand.
AGTAACTTCCAAGCAGCTATGCTGGAGCAGGCTGGAACTTTCCTTTGCAGGAGTGGACACTAGGGCAGTGACTCCCAATTACATTTCTTGAGGAACTTTAAAGTAGTTCACTTGTAGACATCACATTACCTTAACAAAGTGAGCTTCAAAGTGAAGCATGTGCATCTGGTTAGGTGGAGGTACTGCTGACGTTTGGCTTTCACACACCCACAGGGCTTAAGAACATATTTGTTTTCTCCTCACAGCATTCGGCACTCCACATTGTTGCATTATAATTGCATTACTCTTTCATAACCGAGATCTTATCCACTTAAGGTATCCGCAGTATGATAAAGCAAATGCAGCACTGGTCTTTCCTGACGGGCAATGCCGAATACTGCATGCTTCATCCAGGTCTCTCATTTCATTAGCTATTCTATGAATTTCCAATTAGGCTGAGGGCAACAAGACAGAGCTTTCAGGTCTTTTATCACAGGGGACGAGCAGGCCCTGTTCAGGTACCCTTACAAAGTGCTGCTCCTGTGCACCTTTGTTAAAGGAAGGGCATTGTCTGGGAGGAAAAGCATGCCAAACGTGAGCCGAAATACCCTTATGCGTATTCCATTAAGAGTAAAAGTAGAGTGCAGATAATGAGAGTCTACAATGGCTGAGCCAAACACCTTTACAGTACTGGAAGGAAGAGGCCTCATATCATAACAACTCCCATTTTTTGCTTTCTCTCTCTCTCTCTTTCTTTTCTTTTCCTCCTCTATCTGCTCTGATTTGGTCTGTGCAGGTTCCACGCCATAACAATCCTCTGGACAAAAAAGCCTGGCTCTGATTATTAATAAACCTTAAGGCAGGCATCATTTTTTCAGCTAGTCCTCTTTTATAATGCACAGACAACACCTTTATACTTTCCCAGGGGCCCCGAGCTCCCCATCTCTCTGTGATCTTATTAGCATCCCATCTCCTCCTGTCTGCTGACCAAACTGCATTGCTATGCACTTTCTGTCTTTCTGACCTCTGTATGGATGGAATTCATTTGGCCTTTCCATCTTCTCCTTCTTTGGGCTGATTTGGCTTAAGCAGGGAGCTGGCCATGGTTATTTCAGCTAAACACTATTAAAGAAATATGGACATTGGAAATAGGATGGAGGATAAAAGAGTTGGGATATAGCTGAGCTTCAAAAAAAGTCTCATCAGTCACTTATTACGCTTTGAATGCTGATGTGTGACTGATTTGGTCATGTTTACTTCATGTCTGCAAGATTTGAATGTTTTTTTTTTCTTCTTCCTGAAAAGCTTAACCTTAACAGTAATTATTAACCTTCTGGGGCCCGGGGGTGTTTAGGGGCCTGGAGAAGTATTGACATGCCCTGATATTTGTGTTTTTTTCAGTTGCTTATAAACATATAAATGGCTAAAGTCTAATAACACTGTAATCAGCATAAACTGGGCTACAATAATATGCGAGCAGCATGTATGTACATGATTGTGTTTTTGAGAAAGCAACATTTCTGCATGGTTAGTGAAAAACTAAAATTTTGAAGTCACTGAAATAGGGCAATAAAACACCTAGAGAACATTTGTTCACAAGATTTTTGAGAACAGATTTTGAAGCCTAGAATTTTTGCTTCAAAATGATGTGAAAATCATTTTGATTACACCCTCACAGAAAACAATATATTTATTAAAACACTTTAAGACACTTTTTGTGTAGGAAAGGTATACGCGAGAAGGCGTAAACTAATATATATATATATATAATATATATATATATATATATATATATATATATATATATATATATATATATATATATATATATATATATTAGTTTATTTAGAATATATTTAGCTATCACACAAAAGAGCAAAAAAGTTGAAAATAGCGGAGGAGATTTTTTCAAGTTTTTTTGATGAATAGAAAGTTCAGAAGAACAGCATTGTTTGTAACATGATAAATGTCTTTATCATCACTTGTGTGCTAAATAAAAGTTTTATTTTCTATATATACTGATTCCAAGCTTTTAAATGGTATAGTGAATATTGTTAAACTTGGAGTAAACCTGGAGTAATGATGCCATTCTTACTGACATTAGGCTAGTAACATTATAACTTCACGTGGACCATTATAATATCAATAGTGCTCTGTGCGTGGGCGTGGTCGCATTAGATATAATGAAGGGAGAGGTGAAAGACTGGACATCGCATTGGTTTCATATGGATTACCTTATCACAGAATATTTGTTTTTGATACGAGTTGCTTAGTTTAAAAGTAGATATGTCAAGCTTTCTATAGATATCTCTCTCATGTCTCTGTGCTGAGTATTTGCTGAGTTACAGTTCATTTTATTGACGCGTTTCTTAATGAAGATTACCGCAGACCAAGGCTGCAGACAGCGCAACCTGTTTGTTTTCTTTATTTTATTAATGCACAAAGTTTTGTTGTTATTATGTGTGTATACAAATAAAATTAGACCCTTTACAGATTCAATTGATATATTGTTATTTTCTGTACAATCAAAACTGAAAGTGTAATTTAAGTTCTTTTTGGCCTTATCAGGAAAATATGGCACAAAGGGTTAACCCCTAAGGGTTAAATCAGACCACATTATACATTTTTTATGTTATTAAATAATACATGTTAGGTAGAAGAAGAAAAAACTTGATGTAAGGGACTGTGGAGAAGAACAGTATACTGTTTTACACTCCTGGTAAATGCTAGATGTCCTTGGTAGCGTATTAAATGCATCAACATCATTACCAAGACCAAGAAAATCAGAGGGTCACAAAGAACCAGCTTGTTACAGAAATTATTAATAATCTGGAAGTTTATCAATTTCATATTCTCATGACAGTAGTGGGTCTGAAGTTGTATGCATGTAATTTATTTTCAACCTTTGAATGGTCTCCTTCAGCACTAACCTGACTCAATGCCTGTTCACACCAAGGACGATAACTGTAAGGTTTTAATAACAGCTCTAATTATATGACAATAGTGAATTACACACCAATATATATATAACTATAACAATAACAACACAGAGGAACGGCATAGTTGGAATCACTTCAGTAATCTTTTTTTTTTCAGATGATGGATGATAAAAACATTGGCATCCGATCCTGACTTCAAAGAGTTCAGCATAAAGCAGCACACGACACAACTGCAGTGCATGCTTATAATAAACAAAATGTTATCGTCCCTCAGTGTGGACGCCAATATAGTTATTGTTACAGTTATTGTTGCAGTTATCTCTTCTTGGTGTGAATGAAATATTTTACCTGATCATGCTAATATACAATACAAGACGACATTTTAAACAACGTTCTTTTTCTTTCTAAAGTTAATTTCATATGGCTAGTATTTAATATATCTTAAATATCTTATATATACATAATATATATATATATATTATATATATATATATATATATATATATATATATATAATATATTAGTTTACGCCTTCTCGCGTATACCTTTCCTACACAAAAAGTGTCTTAAAGTGTTTAAAGCATTGTTTATAAGTGATACTGATTTTAGAAAATGTGGGTGATTGTCAGGTGCCCTAAGGGTCAATGGCAGATCTATTATTGTTTTCAAAAACACATAAAAAAAAAAAAAATTATAATGACTTAAAAATACCTCTTCCACAATTAAGATTTTTTTTTTTTTTTTTTTTTTTTTTTTATGGGAGAAAAGGGGCATTTAAGGGGCATAAAGACAGAAATGTCAGGTTTATTTCTTAGAAAAGTAGTGTTCAAAATTTATTAATATTTGAAAGTAGTATGTAATACTGATTTTTCTTTTCCTCATGCATCGTGTTTTATGTTTCATTTTAATCAAGTTCTTTATTGACACTTAAGTTTTCTTGTTAACCAAGCAAGTACACAAACTTTACATATAAAGCATTATTTAAAAAATACAGGTAAAAGTGTAGGTCAGGTGAAACTGGCGCTGAGGGTCAGCTATATATATTATATAAAAAAAATATATAAAAAAAAAATATTGAAATGAGTTATGATTGTTTTACTACTTTAAGACTGAAAGCCTGGTTCTGGTTCATGGGTAAAACAATAAAATGTGCACATTAAATGCATTTTAAAAACCAGCATAATTAAATAATGAAGGCATGATAACAAGTTTCCAAGAGAGTTTACAATTTTGCTGAAATCAATTAAAAATCAACTCAAATAAATGTGTCCCAGAAACACCAATATATAACAACAACTGCATTGCTGAATGTTTTACAGATGCCAAAAATCACAGCAACAGTAGGCAGATTCATTCCACACCAGTGGACACGTACCATAAGAGCAAGACAGCAAGTAAAGGATGCTCTGTGCTGCTCTGTAAAGGACTCTGGGCTTGATGAGGTGCAGCAGTTGAATGATATACAGAGGCGAGCTCAGGCGAGAGCTGTCCATTAGTTACAGGGTCCTGTAATGTTGCGACTGCAGTACATTATTTTCAAATGCATCAGTCAGCGTTGTGCAGTACAGATAAATTCTAATGTCTCGGATCTGTAATGCATACTCTCACCACTGCTATATTACGCGATGGGTTAGAAGGGCAGCACAAGGGAAGGGGGAAAAATTTAATTTATTTTTCACTGTGGCCAGTGTTCTTCCCATTAGCTTCAAACGTGAGATAAGTTATAGCTTTAAACAAGCATCTTTAGCCGCCAGAGCACGCTGCACACAGTGCCGTGGTGCTGAAAATGAGATTTAGAGATAAAGATAGAGAGGGAGAGGTAGAGGTCAATGATGACCCCATGTATGGCCCCTAAGTGTGACATGGCACAAGGACAAGCATCATCACACTGATGAGGTCAATACGTCAGTACTGCAAAAACTCACAATGCTGTCAATTCACTATACTGCAAATAGATTTTACTTTCTATGAAGAAAATGTGGCTGATTGATAGGGTGCTCTGATGATCAATCATGAATCGATTAATTTATTTCAAAATACATGAATACAATGAATAGAACATACCTCCTCTACAAATAAACTTGCTTTTATTTTTAATTAAAAATGGATGGAAATATTTTTAATGAAATGTCAGGGTTGTTCTAATATCATAATAAAGGTAAAAAAGTATAAAAAAACAACAACTTAGTTTGACCTAATACTTCACAATTACCTCTTAGAAATCTAGTAGTTTATTTATTAATATTTGGAAAACTTGTCTGCCAAATTAAAGTCATTTGGTGGAAACAACCTGAAGGAATAAAGTACATAAAACAAGAAATAAAGCCAATTTTCACCATGAAAAAATGAGCATAAAAGTACCATTAGTTTGTAAGAATTTGGCACATTAACTTTAACTTAATATTCTCAAGTCATTGTCTTATGTGGCTGCTCTCCGACCCAAGTCTACATGACATTCTCGTCCATAGATATGCTAAATATTAAAGATTTCATTGCCCTGTTTCATCTGCTAGGTGGAAGGCATGATTGCACAGGTCCTCAGCAAACCATTTTTATGTCTATAACACAAATGGCGTAAGGAAAGACTTTTACCATTACCGATCAGAGGTCATGAACCAGCTCTGGAAATCACTTTTGTGTTTCGGCAGACTTCCAAAAGAGGGGGCTAGACAATGAACTGAACTGCTGTCCCCAAGCCTGACAGCTGACATCATCTGACTCCTTGCCAGATAACATCTCATATGTGTGTATGTATGGACTGAGGCCAAGGTTATCACAGCATAACCCAGAGGCAACAATTTGATAGTCTATTAGTGAGTATTCAATGACTGATGAAACAGACGTGGTCTGCTTTAGGTTAATGATTCATACTCGTTCGAGCTCACTTCTAATTCACTTCCCTCTACACTAAACGCTTGAGAAAAGAAAAGAAAAAAGCACATCAAGTCAGATCTGTAATACATATACGGGCCTTTCAATCAAAGCCAGTTCTAGTCGCACTGCATATATCTTGATGTCAATTATTGACAACTGACTAATTAGTTGTGCCCTATTTAAGCCTTTCTCTTAGTTTGGAGCTGTTTAAATATGCTAAATCAATAAGAGCTCTAATGCCCCATCATCGTCAGCGGACGTGCGGTCCAGTCATATAGCAGAGGGCATCTATCAAAGAAATGAAAACTTTCACTCAAATTAACATCAACTTTTCATATTGCATAACCATTTTAGACTGTGATTCTCATTCTATATGAAGCTATGACACAAAAATCATTTAACATTTTATGTGAAAAACATTAGTAGTGACGTCGTATAATCAAATGTACACTTGTCAATCTAAAATTAAAAATATGTATTATGAAAAGCAGAAAATCCAAAACAGCAATGTAAAGATTACAATCTATTAAAGAAAGTATATTCACTATTAGATTAGATTAGTTATTTAAATTTTTATATGAAACCATGATTCGCACTTACAAAGACAATCTTCTTTTTAGCATTTATTTTACATTATTTACCAAACAAAACACAAATGTTTTGGCTCAAGGCCTTCTTCAGTTTAATTTTTAGCCTTTACCTAAAATAAAGGCCAGTAAACAGAAGAGAGATGAAGGGAATAGGATCAAGATTTGACCTGGGGCAAATTAAAACATGGATTCTAGTCAGACAACAGCTTTTAAAGTCACAATGAAATGAAAGCAGCAGTCTAATGTGTATCATAATGTAAAGGATTACTGAAAAAAAAAAAAAAAAAAAAAAAAAAAAAAAAACGTAGGGCAGGACCTTGGTTCTATTTATTGGTTGTTAATAAGATTCTGAAATGGGCTTGTACTCAAAAACGGAGGCAGATGAATGGCAGGTTTAAGTGGACTAAATGAAGTCCTGCATACATCACCAGAGAGAAGTCTGTTGTATGACAGTAAGTTATGCCATTTTGATTAAAAATTACGTTTATATAAATGCATGATATTGTTCATAATTTTACCAATTAATTCAATTAATTAATTATATTCTGAAATTTTGCTTTATTTTTTTATTATTTATTTATTTCCCTCGTAATTTTTGATCAAAATGGCATAACTTACTGTCATACAACAGACTTATCTCTTAATTAATCAAATATTTGCTTTGTTCTAAAACATACTGAGATGGTTCAATCTTGCATTTGTTCCCTGGTTTGGTTCACTTTCAAAAAGCAACATTTAAAAATAGAAGTTGTAAGTAATCAAGTATATTCCTTTAAAGTAGTGTTAACATTAGCAAACATTTCAGAGAAATTTATGAAAAGGATTATTATCTATTGTGAAGATATGAAGCACAGCTCACACAGAAGTCACTCTCAAACCAAGCAGCTTTCTGTTGCTCAATGCTGCGAATCCGAGTGACTAACTTGAACCCGTTGTGAAATCCACATCAGGAAATATTTTTCCAATAGGATTCCTATTAAATGACTGGAGTTCACTCGCGAAAAAAAGACTAGCACACAACTGCCACTGCATGTATACATGTATGTACAGTATTTATGAGGACCTCACCTCCCTTCAGGCTAAATGAAGCACCATGGCCATGTCAGGCCTGAGCATCATGTCACCTCATTCTCTTGCCTAATCATGTGCCAGCTCTGTTTACCACATATGGGCAGCAGAAATGAATTATGGAGGGGCCTACAAGATGCTCTTAATTACAGATCTGCCAAGCACTGTGAATTATTCAATCCTTTGCTTATGTAGGCGTTTATGGTATGCTATAGTTAACATAACTGCTTAACCAAGCATCGGATAGCCTCAGGGGTATCTATGTGTTTCAGGTCCTCCTTACGCTCAGGCAGGTGCAAAACGCTGAATAAAGACAAATGGGAACACATGAACAAGGTCATGCACTGCATACGCAACAACACACAATAGTAAATGTTGGATCTGTTGGAATACTTAATGAGCTACTTACCTGCACTGACAATCCTATAACTACAATGAAAAGAAGTTCAGGGCTCCAAACAAAAAAATTGAGTAAGGAGCCATTGGCTCCTATAAGAAAAAATGTAGGCACCAATATTTTTATTTTTTTAGGTGCCACAGAATAAATGTGTTTTATTTATTTTATTAATATTATTATTATTATTATTATTTACATTTTAACATTTCAATCATACTGTCATGTGTTTGTCTCATCTTTTCTTGACTTTATCAGCATCTTAATCCATCTTGTAGATGACCTGGGAACTAAGATTCACTTAAAGTGGAAATTAAATGTCTTTTCCAACTTGAACTTAGTCACAAAGTACTGTTCATTCTCTGTACCAATATCGTGGACCATAAGCATCACTTGGCCACTGAGTGTAGTTTGGGCTCCTCCTCGATGCATCCTGTAAATGTTGTCATACACTCTTAATAATAAAGGTACTTCACGGTGCCATAGAAGAACCTTTTTTGTCTAAATGGTTTCATAAAGAACCTTTAACATCTGAAGAACCTTTATGTTACACAAAAGGTTCCTTGTGGCAAAAGAAGGTTCTTCAGATTATAAAAAATTGAGAAAGAGATGGTTCTTTAAAGAACCTCTGACTGAATCGTTCTTTGTGGAACAAAAAATGGTTCTGTGAAGAACCTTTTAAGCACCTTTATTTTTAAGTATATGGTCTTTCACACTTTCGGTCATTTTTTCTTAATTAGTAAAATGCAATTTTATAGGAGGAGTTGAATCATAGACAACAGGTTAAAGTAAAAATATAAAAATGCAATAGTGCATAAATATAGCAAAATGTTCCTCTTTATAGTAATTTTTCTAGCAGATTGATGAGCTTATGGACACTTAATGGTTATTCTGAGGTAAATGTATTATTATGTTGCAATGTTTACAAGCTTTGCACGTTTTCCGCAGTTTGAAACACTGAATGAGCTTTTACATGAGACATTTCAGTAAGTTGAACTGTAGGCTCTCATATAAAATAGCCTACCTTTTGATGTTAATTCATGTTCATTATGTACTATAGTAGTAAAGAGAAAGATATAATGGGTTCACTTGCCGCTTGAACTGAGGCACCTAAAGCGATCATGCCTGCCGCATTAAAGAGCGCCAATTTTTATTTATTTATTGTTTGTATTTCATTATGAATTTTGAATAATTTTAAAGCTGGTACTTTGTTTATTAAAAAGTAACAAAGCACAAAGCTTTTGGCGATTACTGGATGGTTATGTGAAGTAAACACCAAAATTTGTTAATTTTTAAATCATGCACTAGGTAAAAGTCTTGTGAGGTCATTACATAGTATTGTGCAGGAATCTGCACAAAAATCAGTCTTTATTAATCGATATTCTGCCCCTGTAATCATAATTTGTGTGAAAATGAATAAAAGTTGTTGGTGTTTTACTTCTACTGGTGTTAATTTCAGATGGAAACTGCAGTAAATTGTAAAGCGTACTAAAATGTATTTTTTAGGTTTTTGCAAACACGTAGGTAGAGGCATGTTTTGAGCCTGGGGCTATTTCACCTAATGTTTGAGTCTATTTCTTTCTGTCTACTTCTACTATAATTATGGAATCAGCAAGCAACTAAGCTAATATGCTATTCCAAATTTAACCATCAGGTTGATAGCTTAGCAGCATGCTAATTTCAGACACTATTGATTCAGCCGCCTATGTAAGACCGTACACAGTGAGGAAGCTCATTAAGGTTGTAACATAGCGATTGTCACACAACAGAAACAGCTGATTCAGGTTTCATGGTAGTGCAATATTTGAAACTTACTTTAGTTTTAGGCTGCTCAGGTTGCTCCTGTATGGCATCCTGAATGGCTTCCATCATAACTCAGACAACTAGTAGTGGAGAAAGAAAAACAGACAGATGCCTATCAGTGCTCAGGTTTAGCTAAATGATGATAAATAAATGTCAGCGATAACTCACATGAAGTAGGCTAGCCCCAGCCATGTAAACAAATCCACCCAGTCTTATTGGAAAAACGTGCCTGTGGTGACCTTTCTGCAAACTGATATTGCTTAGCACAATTGCACAATTTGCAACACTTTCAAAGTGAAATGCTCAGTCAGTGCCACTAAAAACAGATAAATGTGAATCTGTAAAATGTTTTAATACACTGATTGTTGTACTTGTTGCAGCAGTTCAGAAATAAAATGTCTGGTGAGTGGCTTGCATTTACAAGTTTTTGACCTCTTTAATTGTGACTCATGTTTCATGGGATTTGTACACGAATGCTCCACATCACAAGCACAGTGGTGTACTGGGTGAGCTCCCAAGCAAGTTTACAATGTTAGAAAAGGCATACATATGGAGCTAATTATGTGACGTAAATGATAAATATATTAGTTCAAATCATGCACTATGTTAAAAGCATTTTGAGATAATAATGCAGTATTGTGCAAGGAACTCCACAGAACTGTCTCTGTCTCTATTAATCGATAATCTGCTTTGTAATTATAATTTATGTGAGAAGGAATGTACATTTTTCCACTGGATACTACAGTGAATTGTATAAACAGGTATATTATTAAAGGTTTGCAGAAATGTATTTTCAATGCTCCTAGGTTGAAACGAATCAAATACGATCAGTATTAGGCTTTACCAGAGACAGACAAGGTCTTAGTCCAACACTTGTTGTTTATATTTATTAGCAAAACTGTAATTAGCATGCTATCAGCTAAAACTGTGCGGCAAGACTATTTCTCAAAGTTGCGTCCTTAATTTTATCACCTTTAAAGCACTGCTGCTACTAGGGCTGTGTGATTCATCAAAATCGAATTGCGCCATTTGCGCCAGACGTTGCTGTTTTGCTAATCGCTAAGCCTGCAATGTGGACACGATATTACTCTGTTCCAGAGCGCATGACTGCCAGCCTTGAGTGGCAGACTTACTAACCAATAGAGTGAGCACTCCTCTGTTCTCCTCAATCAGCTCTGCTCTAACCAACTGCGTAAACGCAAACCATAAAAAAAAAATAAAAAAAAAGCAGGAGAGAGATAGAGTGAGATTATGGCATCTACAGGGTCAGATCGATATTTAGGCTAATTAAAACTATAGAAAAACGTATGTAACTTAAGCTTCTAAATTACAGATAACAAACAAAAAAGGTAATTTGCAAGTGCTGTCACCACACGTATCAAGAGTTCCCTTGTCGGTTCTGCTTTCAGTACTGGAGAATAATATACATTCTTAGATGTTTTTGTTAGGACATGAACATTATCTTGCACATTTTATCTCCCCAAAAGATAAATTTAAAAGAAGTTTATAATGCATGTTCAGTATTCCCAATTCAAAAGACCGCACACACAGCCTGTGTCTCTGCATCATGGACGAACCATTCACACTTGCCCCACTCATGCATCCTGTCTCGTAATGCTCGTTTATACTCACGCACGGCTCCATGAATCTCCACGATCACATCTGGCAATATGGAGGAGGCTTAACGCACGTGTGCAACCTGTGTCGACTTGCGCCTGGCTCCGTGTTTAAAACAAGTGTAAATTCAGTCTAACTGCTTGCTAATTTCACTTGGATGAAATGAAACATTCAGCACATTTTCCACTTGTTCTAAAAAAAAATCCCAAATACTTAAAAATGAATAAATCAGCTTATGTAACATATGTAATGCTTTCATAATTGACTAAAGAAATACAAACTGTAAAAGTAGTTATACCATTATAATCTAGCCTGCTGAAAAAACAAAACAAAAAAACAATAGAACCCCTCCCAAAACACAACAGAAAATTTAATGGATTTCAGGGTTATAATGGGAATTGTATTGGTTTTAATGTAAACAATAATGGTGTCTATTTGATGGATTTTATTGGTGGGATGTAATATGGCAGATGGCAGCCAATAGAACAACAGTGATTCCTATTGGAAATTAATGCCCAAAACAAAAAGGAATTTTGTAATGGTTTAATGGAAACTATAATTATTTCTGTGATGTTTCTATTGTTTTGTTTTTTGGGGTTTTCAGCAGGGTAACGATCCCCATACTGTGCTGCACATTATTGACAATATTGAGCTGAAGCTTGACTTTGCAAATCAAATCACAATCGCAATATCTGTCAAAAAAAATAAATTGCAATTAGATATTTTACCCAAATCGCACAGCCCTAGCTGCTACAGCCATACACACGCAGATAGACACCTCAACTAGTACAAAAGCCACAAACTTGATTTGAAAATATGTAGTTGTGTACATCCCTACACCTGAGGAGCACACTGAATGTTACCACATCATCAAACACGAAGCAAGCTGCTCCTCTCCATCCACCCATGAATGGATGATTGTTTACTTTAAGTGTTTTGAGTCACTTATGTCATTACCATGACAGAGAGCTGTCTAGATCCTTTCACAGAGCGCCAATCTCCATCTTTTCCAAGGGCCACCTCAATTATTCATAGCTTGGGCCTATTTGTGTCTTTGTGCTCTGTGGAGCTGTTACTCTGAACGCTAAAACCTTCACACAGCTGAAGCTAGATTGCCAGTTTTATGAGAGAGCATCTTGTGAAATAAATGCTAGCCAAGTGTCATATAGTGTGGGGTCAAGGTGCACAGTGAATGCAAAGAAGCACATGTGGATCGGGGCTTGATCAATTACCATGTCTCCTTCACTGTCAAGTGGTATAAAAGAGCACATTTCAAGTGCCCAACTGAACTGAATGGAACAAGTTATAAAAGTTCAGACCTGGATGCATATGATTTTAGAGTTATTGTGTAACACTGATCCTGAGTAGTTTTCTTTATAAAACATCTTGCACCTTCATGAATTAATTCAATAACTGTGGATAACAAAACAAAAGTACACTAAATAATTTGTCACAAGGGTTCTGATAAGGTCTCTTGCATTTTGTACCTGACACATTAACATATACATCTGTCACATTTAATAAAAGCAGACATTTACTAATAAAAATATAATATAATAATATAATAAAAGTAAATTAAAAAAACCATCCAAGCTGTTTTTTTTTTTTGTCCATATAATAAAAGTGGATGGAGACCAAGGACATCTATGGTCAACGTTCATTATTTTCATTAAAGGGAAAGAGCAGCTTTGACATTCTGCTAAATATTTGGAACAATTTTGAAATGACAAGGCATATATATGTTTCATTTTAAAATACCAGGAGGGCTGCTGGAGAAACAGGGAGTGGTGAGCTGGTTTTTTTTTTTTTTTTGGCGTTTTTGCCTTTATTTGATAGGACAGTAGTTAGACAGGAAGCAATGTAGACTCAAGAATCGAACACGGGATGCCTGAAATGTTAATTAATAATATGTTAATAATATAATTAATTGCATGTTAACTTTGCAAATGTTTACAACCTTGTTAAAAAAGCATTTCAAATCATAAAATCATAATCCATTATTTATCTTAAAAGCATCATCAATTTTGGAGTAGTGGTGCCATCATCACCAAACACCAGCTACAATGTGAAATGTGCAATGATTTTCACAAAGCAACTGATTACCACAAACTACAAAAACGTTTGTTCAGTGCCAACAGTCTGAGGCTGAAGCACTGATACAATTCAGTGTTTTGTTTTTTTTTTACTTTTTATAATGAAAACAAAACTGACACCAGCCAGATTCAAACTTGGGTTGCACACATACTGTACAGTAAGCATTGTGTCAGGGCTTGACTGAAATGAAACAGCTTTCAGTGCTGATACAACTAACACATTTTCACTATTGAAAACTTACTTGAGCTGCTGTTTTAAAATGGCAACTCTATATTATATTAGGCTATTTAAATGTTATACCTCATAAATATACAAAACTGTTAAATGTGATGCCCAACTGACTATGGTCAACTTAATTACATAAAATGAAAATGAATTACTGATAATAAACTGGACAACATGCAATTAAACTGGTGCTAGCATGGCTCTTCTCATCTTACCAGTCATCTTTATAAGTGTCCTCTGCTCAGCGCAGTCAAGTATATAAGCAACACAGAAGAAAAGACTAGATGCTTTTTAAACATAAAGACGATCAAGGCTACAAACTTGACTGCTGTGTTGAAAGAAGAATAAATTTGAACGTGTGTGAGAGAGTACGCATTAACAATGGCTCTCGAGGAATCCATTTTCAAATTAATGAGGGAATTATTATTCAAAATATATGGTTGTTTATCTATTTATTTATTATTTTATTTACTTTACTTATTTAGAGGGTACCTATTTCCACGAAACTCTAATCTAAAAATTAAGAATTTGATGAAATAATTTTATGAGCGGTAATTTTATAAAGCATGTTAATCTTTCGCTAGAAGAGGTCTGACTGAATGGCTTCATCAATATGCAAGCAAATAATGAACTGTCTGCTTTGCATAATTACAGTAAGACGACGGCTTAACGGCAATGTAAAAAAAAATAAAAAGTAATTACTGAACAATTATACAGCGTTCCCAATTATAGCGCTAATTTTCACAAGTACATAGTATCATTTTTTGTTGTGTGTACGAGTTTATTGTTCTCATGCAGTCCGGTTCAAGGATAATGTTATTTCTTTAAAAAGATGTTAACCTGAAACATAATGTTTCCATCTTATGTAGAAACTGTGAATGTTTACACTAGCAAAATATTTAATTTCTAATTAAATTTTTTGTACTACTCAAACAATGTTTCATGCAATAAAATAGTTAACATGAAATGGTCTATTTTATTACAATAAAATAAAACAATTTTACTTTTAAAACGTATTGTTGAAACTATGTACATTTTTGCAATTATATTAGCTAATTCTAAAACTCCAGCATTAAAGTTGTTGCAGTATAGTATTTCAGTACAGTGAACAAATCATTTTTATGATTGACAAACAATGATCCATTTAATTTCCTGTAACCTAAATTCCTACTCCAATGTCTCTCCTCTTGGTTACCAACTAAAAGGTAGTTTAGTGTCCTCTCATGAACTGCTGACTCATGTTGGAGTTAAATGAGCAAGTGCTTTTATTCATACAATTTTTCTTAACTTGTTGAATTGTCTTTCTCTTTTTGAATTCAAGAAATGACAGTATAAATTTTTAAGGAAAAATAACAAATGTCATGTGAGGTAATTAAATGCTTTAATCTCCTTTCTTAGCCCAACTACATTAAAACATTTCTTTCTTTGGTTTAACAAATGACAGAATAGTAAATGAAGATACTTATGCTTACAGAAGCATCATGTGAAAACAAAATAAGAAAGCTTGATAACTGAACAAGTAATAGTCATGCTATTTTGGTTCTGTACAAATCCCGCTTTATAGATCAGAAATGTCTTGTATTCTTTAAAATTCTATTCACTTTTTTAACAACTGGTCTTTAAAGAAAAAAAAATTTACAAAAAGAAAAATTTAAATAAAGTACAAGAAAAATACACATCTCTTAACCCATTAATTCAACAAACGCCTGTAAAAAAAAAAACTCCACGAATCTCATCAGTATGCAAGCAAATAATGAAACGTCTGCTCTGCATAATTAAGATGAAGGCTTAACGGCAATGTAAAAAAAAAAAAGAAAAGGGATTGCTATTAAAAAAATTACAGAGAGCTCCCAATTACATCACGCTAATATTCACAACCCAAACGGACTCATATCTTCCAGCAAAAATTTCCAGGCAAACGAAATGAATGCGGATAATGATCTCGGCGCTTTAATTAACAACGGCTCTCAGAATCTTAGAGCAGGAGACCTGACGAGACAGAATGCCACAGCCAGCGGATCGTTCTGAAACCAAGGACAACAGTTCCAGGCTCCAAGTATCCTCTCATACCCCTCCAGATGCCCACACACTGCTCTGAGCGGTTGCAAAACTGCCACACGACCTCTGGATCATCAGTCTTAGCAGTCACGTAGGGCACAATGGGCTCTGAAAGCAGTTAAGTACATAACTGGCTGTATAATTCTGTGAAAATATTACAGAAGGGATAGAGAACATCCCTAGAGCAAAGAGTAATCCGGGTAAGCAAGTACAACGCAATACCAACTTCATCCCAATCCAAAGGAAATAGTTCCAAAAACAACATATGGGCGAAATCCTGAAGTTGTCCTGGCGAATCCTGACTTGACGGCAAGTGAGAAAAAACATCCGAAGGATGTTCGCTTTCAATGGAGGCCTTGCGAAGAACAACATAGAAAAACCATTATCACTTCTCCAGTCGACTGTACAAAAAAAAAAAAAAAAGACTGTTTTCCTGTACCACACACCCTCCTTCAGCTTTGTCCCAATGTGTCACATTAGGAAGAGATCAAGTACACAAAACAGGCCGTTGATTACGAGAAGCCCAACACAAAATCTTAGAATGGTCTGGAATTAGCGAGATCACAGACAGCAGGGCACATCTGACGACAGCGATGGTCCTGCTCTCGCCGTCGCTGTGCTGGCCAAGGCGGCATTGGCATTCCTGGGTGCTGGAAGAGCCCGTGCTCTCACATACTTACATACTCATGCATTTACATTTCCTCATAAAGCTTCTCTCTACATCCCTCTCTCTCTCCCTCTCTCTAGCTAAGCTGCACTACGCAGTCAACATCACGAATGACTCCGCAGACACTCCTGTGGGGGAAGAGGCAAAGCTGGCAGCTCCTCATAGGGGCACACGCCCAGCCAAGTGGGCAGGACGGCACCCAATAGTGTGGGGAGACAGCAGGGAACTTCCAACTTCCCCCTAAATGAGGCTTGTTGACATTTGCATTTCCCTTTCTTTTAGTCGCGCTAACACGTTCAATTGTTTTAGGAAAGTGCCTTCTGCTCCCGCCCTTTTGAAAAGTGATTTATTGTGCCAGTTTCCCTGTATCTGCCATCCGCACGTCCCCTCCCCTGTCTCCTAGCCACCAGCTGCCAAGTTTTCTCAATCTTTGATGGTACATAGCCTGTGAGAACGCACTTTGTGCTTGTTTTCAGTGGGTATGGTGCTTGTCATCTTTGCCAATTTGAGAAGAAGAACAGAGAGAATTAAAAAAATAAAAATAAAAATAAATCTTCTCTTTGTAACTTATGGGAACACTCTGAGACAGATGCAGGCACTCATAAATTACATGCTTCATTTGCATATTCCTGGCATAAGACATTATGCAAATAACAGGCGATTTGCATAATGGATTCCTCTTGTTGCCTGCAAAGCCTTGTGCCTCCCTTTTATTTAATAATGAAAAAAAGCAAAAGAGGAGAAAGTGGAAAGAATGTAGCTTTACCGGAGCCGTGTGCCCCACAGCACACGCACGCTGATTCCCAGAAAAAAATGCAGGCAATACTTGCTGTGGAACACTGACAGTGAGAGGCAATTCAAAACTTGATCTTCCAGAGTTACATTTTCTGATTAAATCATGTGGTTAAGAATAACAAATAATACTGTGTGCAAAAATAAGATGTGGTGATTCGCTAACGTGCATGTATATGTCTAAAAGAGTGATATTGTTTGCATGCGAGTACTGCCGTAGACAAATTAATTGCTGAGAGAAGACAGAGTTGCGGGGGAAATCTTATGATTAAATAATTCAAAACAGCTTCCTGTTTTTAGCCTCGTCAGCTCCAAATAGAGCAACACACACACATGCACAAAAAAAAGAGCGGAGATGCAAGTTGTGCAATAACATTTGATAATTACACTTTTGATAATTGCTTAATCAAATATGACCGACACCGTTAATTCAGCGTTAAACTGCAGAAACGTTTCCAGTGGCGCTTACTTAAGCCAGAAGATAATTAAGTGCAGATGAAAAGTTCACAACGGTGATTAAAATAAACAGCATACTCTTCAAATTCAGGTATTGATCAGAAATGTATGAAAAAAATACCTTGAATTAGAACAAAATTAAGACCCAAAAACTTGAGTTTTCAGGGGGGCAGATAAGATTTTAGTGGATCAGGAAAAGACCGTATGGAAAGGTGACTGAGAGGAAAAAAAGGTGGGAGGTGGTTACAAGGAGGACTATGATTATTTATAACAAAATACCATGCAACATTCTGTGCAAAGATCAGATGGCAAACGTCAACTGCAATCAGCTATAGTCCAATAAGCAGCCTCCTTCCCAGCATACAGAGGAGCAAGGGAACTGTTCACCTCAGATGCTGGGCTGCAGGGCTTTGAGTACCTCCACTGAGGGAAGGGCAAAGTAGACAAGTGGGCAATGCCAGGGTAATGGTGCTGTGGGGCGGGCAGCGGGGTAGCCAGCCTATGACAGATGTTATGAGCAATTCATCAGCTCTTAGAATCAATTAACCCATATGTTAATTAATGTCAGTCTTATGGAACAAAGTTGGGGGGGTGGCAGGGGGATGTGCTGGCAGAGCTGAAAGCGATGGAGGGGAGGGTGCGAAAAGATGGGAAGAGGATAGGGGATGGGCGAGCACTAGAAACAAGCTGCGAATGCGGATTGTGGCAGTGAATAGCTGGCACGGTGCCATCCACTCAGTGGCAGCGCCAAGGCGGAATGGCGCTTGCTCTTGGGGGGTGGGGGGGGTGAGACACAAGGAAAATAAAACATGAAGACCCATGCTATTTGGTTCGTTTTGGCAAAGAAAATTTTCTTTTTTTTAAGCGACGTGTATACAACTAATATTAAAAGTAGGATTGCTGGTGGGGGTTCTTGAGTATGAGGATATAAATTAAATGAGAGCGAGGAGGAGGAGGGGGGTAATATCTTCTGCTGGTGGTTATTGAGTGTTGTTGGTGTTGTGTGCGGAATCTAAAGACAGGAAGAAATCGATAATGTCTGCCTGGCATCGGAGCGGAAGAGACAACATAAGCGGCATGAAGTCCTTGCAAGCCATCGCAATGGACACCAATAGCAGTTGCGTTTAACCACTTTACCCCACGGGACTGTAAAGGTACAAAGTGTCTCCAGACTTTATGGGAAAATGGCAATAGTGGCGCTGTCCACTGAATGGCATTGGAGGCGGGGCATGAAGAAGCGCCTCCCTATCTCTTCCTCGCTTTCTTCTCTCCTGCAGCGCATTTTCCTGTGCCAAGCAGGCAGTCTGCCAGCCAGACAGCAGATGCCATGCCAACTTCCTTGCTGGCAACCATGCCGCAGACACCAGGTGGATACATGTGGCACATTTCAGCGTCTACCGATCCACGGCGATATGTTTTCTCGAGATGCCAAGGCGCTTTTTTTATTGAACAGGATGCCAGGATCGTTGCAGTGGCATCTGTTGTGGAAAGATGGAAAAGGTGAACATGTACATGCCCGACATGGTCGGTTGGCAAAGATAACTGGAATCAAGAACAAACAAAGACAACGGTGGTGCTTTTGTTGACTAATTAAACAGAAAAGTTTGCACAGCTAATTAGCGCGACGGATTCAATAAGGCAACGAGGCGGCTGTGAATGAAAACAAATTGGCGCAAGAAAAACAAGACAAAACAAAATTAAAGCAGCAAGCTGTTATACGAAAAAGGGAGGTGTTCGTCTTTTTGTGCCAGCCCCGCTCCCTTTACTACTTAATTTTGCTCTATATGAACCACCACCACTTGTCAACCGTCTGCCAACCAATGCAGTGAAGAATGTCTACCACGGGCATTGCGGCGTCAGATGCTGCCAATCTGCCAATCGCCTTTCAACACGAGAGGACCTGGGGGACGGTGCCAACGACAGAATAGCAGCTGTTTACAAAAGCTAAACACAAAAAGGGGCAAGAAAGAGAATCAGCAAACATGAGGATGCATGCTAATGAGCTGGCACATAAAATTATAATCAACTAACCAGATGGGGTTTAATTTATGCATTTTCTCTTAACGACGTGCTAATCGTTTTAATTTGTTCAACAAAGAAGTGTTGTTGTTTTTCGCTACGTGGACTTTTCCAGGTGTAGCTCAAGATTGACTTTTTAAAAAGCAAAATAAGAAGAGGAAATACAAGAAGTATGAAACTCCACTTCAGCAGCAAGCAAGACTATGCCAGAGAGGGAAGGAGGAGGCAGGCGTGTGCGATTTATCTACATTCACAGCAATCACCAGGGAGATGAATGGCTAAGACTGTAGATTCTTTACGCCATCAACCCGTATGGGAGACAAGAGGCAAGGGGGGTGCCACCCACAACAGCCAAGCAGGAACCTGATGGAGGGGGCACAGAATCACACCATCAGACTCTTTGGGGAGGCGGTAACCTCCAGACCAGCCTGCCTGTAACTCTGCCAAATGGGGCAGGGGGGCTGTGGGAACGTTTTTGGCACCCACCCCACTTTTTTGCATGCCCCCTCTTTGCCACCCAATCAAGAAACTGGCAAACTCCTCCCGTTCATTTTGTTTATGTTTTAGATACATAAATCGACCACAGAAGTAGTAGCCCTTTCTGAGAGCTGGTACCTGCAGGGTTCGGAGGAGGAACATCGCCCCGGTTCCGCAAAGACAATGGGCATCGGGCACACAGCCAACTACGGGCGGCGATGCAACCGGCGAGAACGGATGATTTGCTTAAGTTCATTTTAACTGATTAAAATGCATGGCGAAAATTAAAATGGCAATTAGCGCGGGGGAAAGAGGCTCATCAGCGCGCACTAATTACGAGTGGATACTCCAAACTTTTACTTGCAGTTCTGATGCCTTTCGATTTTGTTGGACAAAGGGGCACGGTTGTGGAATATGAATAATTGAAGAAGTCATCCAAAGGGAGGGATTATAAGATCTTTGTGCTTCCTACACTGCCTTGGCATAACCACCAAGATGACAGAATCAAGGCTGCCACCAGGAAGGACAGGCTGGGCAATGGTGGCATCTTTTGGGGCATCGTCAACGCGATCGATTAAGTATTTGTCGCATATGCGATTAGTGCTTTTATTCATAATTCTTGTTGTGTGTGTTTTTTTTTTTTAATTGTCGCCGCGGAACACGTGTGGATATAATCGTTTGGAGCTAATGAGGTTTGGATGATCTGTCTTTTATTTTAATTCCACGGGGGAAGTTAATTGCGTCTCGTCCTCATTATACAAATGGATTACAAAAAATGGAGGAAAAAAAACTGGCTGGCAGAAACAAGGAGGGAGAGGGGGGGAGAGGGAGAGGCAGAAGGAAAAGAAAGGGAGAATATTTTCCTTCTTTGTGAGCCAACATACACATAATACCACATGCAAACAAGCAGAGAAAAGCAACTGCAATGCTTGGCTATGCTAGTCTCTCCCAAGTCCTCCCCAGGAAAACCCAGCATGTTTCTCCTCTCTCCCTGCTCACTGCAGCCAAGTCCTTCAAATGCCAAGGACCTCTGCTTTCCCTGGATGTGGATATTACAAAACATGGGCGAGACAAACGCTGCACGGGATTAAATTTCTGCCGATTGGATATTACCGTCATTATTAAAATGGTTAGTTTTCTGCTGTTATTAGTGTTGAGCTTTGTTATAGAGGTGGCGTTTGCGGGCAAAGCGAAATGGAGAGGAGACAACAAGAGAGCCTATGGCAGGGCACCTGCTAATGTCCTCAGCACTTAATCATCGTACAGCAGAATGGTTTTATGCATATTTCATTTGCATATCATTAAATCGCTAAGGCACACTGGCAACTGGCAGCGGAGAACAGGGAGTGGGGGAAATGAGGAGCACAATGTGTTAAAAAAAGGAAAGAGCGACTCATTATGCGATGGCAATCTTCAAAGCTGTGTGCCTGCTTTCCGGCATCCTGCCAATTCATTTTAATTTAACGTTAATTAAAAAAAAAAGAAGGAGGGGCTCGCTCAGCCTGTCATATGCGGATTAACTGAGCGTCTTCCAAGGAACAAGAGTACTGTTTATGTGCTGGGTGAATGCGGATACGTCTGTTCGTAATCACCGGAATATTTTTTTCACGAACGAAGGCCAAAATATGCCACTTTTACACAGAAAGGAAATGTATATTTGTACACTTCTCATGTGTAATGTTATTTTGTACATTACGTCTTAAAGGCACACTTTTAAATATCATGTTTATTCAGGAGCCCTGGGAAATTTTGTTGTTATTGTGAAACATTAAATATGTTTGATACAGTAGTGGGGATGCGAGAAGTTGGAACCGGGCGGCAACTTGATCGGGAGGTGGGGGACTGGCAACTCGGGGTTGGGAGTAAAGCGTGGGAATCGCTGGGGGCATTCTGTCACAAGCTTTCGCCTTATATGAAACAAATCCAACACTTGCTCACATCTGCCCCCTCTGCCAACCACCCATCAAACAGACTATGCGCATAATTAGTATGCTTGCTGAGACTCTGATTGCCTGTATTAAATCACTTGGCGAAATTGATTCTTTGTTTCTGGTTAAATGTGCTCGCTGTCATTATGTCTGGCACACTGTCCTGTGGAAAGAATAGATAAAAGAGTTTCTTTACACATGCGCATTCACACACACGAATGTAAACAATCAGTTACACACTTAATTAGGAGGAAGAGACTGTTCAGTGCACAAAAATGAGAGCTTGATTTGACATTGTTTATGAACCTTTTAAGGCACTTTATTCAAAAGGGAAAAAAATATTTACATGTAATATAAAGAGTAAATTAATTTATTTTGAAAAATACAGGGCCAAAAAAAAGCCAGAAATATTAAGTAATATACAATTCTGAAAATATATAAATTTATTCACAATAAATTATTAAAATATATATATAGATTACATTCTGTTCTTCGCTAAACTAGCTTATGTGATCGCAAACGGCAAAATCACTATAGCCGTCTTGCCCACGTCTCACCTGCTAAATGCCCTTGGGTGGTACTTAGCATATGCAAATGCTGAGAGGATGCGGCACAATTAGCCACGTTTATGAAAGCTGCAATGAGATCTGTGGGGCAAAGGGGTGGCAGCCTGGCAGAAAGAGCCCGCTCGCAGCGGGTATCTGCCTGGCGCTTTTGAGCCATGATACATGCAGATGTCGCTGTAGTTCTTCCAAAAGCTCGCACGAACGAAAAGGAAGTGGGGGGGTAACGAGGACCTCGTTTGGAATCACACACACCTCTACCATATGTTTTTAGTGTTGGAATGGGGGGAAAGCCATGGCCGTGGGCAAGTGAAGTTAAGACGGGGTGGGAAGGGGGTTGTTTAACTGGAGATCTTTGTATGGAGCAATGTGGACGGAAATAACATTATTCATGCCCCGCCTAAGTAAAGTACAACTGACAGAGTGTCTGTATTCTGCTGTGCATGTCACATGGAGCAGACATTATGCAAAGTGCCCTCATTAATATGCATAAGCAGCCTCTTTATTATGCAGACCTGCACTAAAGCAATATTGTTTGGAGCAGCAGCCATGCTCTTGTTACAGTAGGAGAACGTTGTCTTTCTCAGAGCAAACAGACCCTCGTTTTTTCCTCTTTAACCACTTTCAAAATATTTAATTATCTGCTGCTCTGTTTAAAAAAGACAACACAAAAAAGTGCAAGCAGGCAGATCATTGACTGTTTATGCCCAAGACGCCTCCGTTTCATAGTGGCACTGTATTTTGACAATTAGCAAAAGTGGAGTGGCACAAGCCATATCAAGCAGTATCATCAAAGTTTTAGATGTAAATCCTGAAGAATGACATCAAATTACATGAAACCCCTGTAGTGGCTTCTTGGAAGAACAATAAACCAGTGCAGAGTGTGGGGGGGGGGTCATTTGCAAAGTCCACTACTCACTTCATGACCATCAGTTATGAAAAACACATGCCAGGTCATCACTTTGGCACTGAACTGACCCTGAAGGGTCATACTAGCTTTGCCATTGGTTGGCAGGGACCGAGAAATCTGCTCCCAGCTTTGCAGCCTCTGGCTCAAGCTGCCCTTCAGAAGCTCTTAACCTTCTCAGGCACAGTGATGCTATGTTCTCCTTATCTACCTAGCTGACAGATTTCTCAACAGCAGACCATTTATGATTCCCTGTGAGGTTATAACAGTCTAATATCTAAAATTCTGGACATATCTGATTTCAAAGGGGTTTGGAATTGATTAACTTGAGCAACTTGAGCAACATATTGCATCAGTCAAGCATGCATTCATTAACCACACAATTTTCCATGTGATTTGAGTTAGAAATAATGTATGATGCCACTCCTGTTAAATTTCATTGCTGGTTTAAAATATATTATTGAAATGTAATTCTGACAGACAGTTTTGTAGAATTCTCTTTTTCCCCACTGAAGTAGGACCTGAACTTGCTTGTGTATTACTTTCACAGAAAATATCTGCCTGGGAATGTTACCAAGATGGGCAAAGGGACATTGGTTGCAGTGTCTATTCTACTATACAATATAGAGCATTGCATCTTTTTACTCTCTAAATCTCACACTACCTGGACTTGAAAGTATGATATTATGACATGTTGTTGACCACAGAGCTTAAGTAGTATTTAAGCCAAAACATTCCTTTAAGAGTTAATGAAGATATAATGCTTGAGGTTGTCTGGAGACATGATATAAGTGAGCAGGCCCAGGCATCCATGTATTTAGCTAGTTATATTGTTATGTTCAGAGCCACTTCTCCTAAATCCAGGGCTCAGATCCACATAAATCCCACTGTCCAAAAATACAGCCGATCAATGGTTTTGTGTCACCAACCTCTAAGCGCTAACACTATTAAGTGAGCACACACAACCTGTGAAAATGTTAAAATGCCATAATGAACAACATCATCGAGTGGCCTAAAAAAATACCAGACCTAGTAGTATTAAAGAGGAGTGGCTTTACTCCTAAAATGACCTGAAAAAAATACCAGACCTAGTAGTATTAAAGAGAAGTGGCTTTACTCCTAAAATGACCTGGAAAAAAAAAAAGTGTAAAACGTGTACAGTTTGATCAATGCTTTTCTCTCGCCAAATAACCGTAACTGTATTTTTCTTAAGTGACCTTAAAACACTGCCCTTTTCAACGTTCTCTCTCCCCCTCCTGCTCGACACAGCTAATGAGGGAGCTGAGTGGGGAGGTTTGAGTCAGACCAAGCAGGGACACTCTAAGCCAACCTACAAGCTTCCTGTATGCTGATGCTTTCACCTCCTGGCCTCTCACATTTCCAGACGGAGGCTGCAGGGATGGCACTTCCTGCCGCTGAAATCCGCAGTCCTCCTGCACCCGCAGTGCAGAAACATTTATCTCTTTAACTGCCGCCCAGACACCGGCCTGCACATTAATTGGTTCCCGGTAATTCTATCAGATTAGTATTAATACACCGTTGCTAGGGCCATGGAGGTCACTTGCACTGTCTGTACCACATGAACTCAAGTGAAGGTTAACTGTCAATCATTACACACAATATGATAATAGACCCTTAAGACCAAGGGATGATATTGGCTGTTGTAAAAATGGTTTATAAAGGATTGATGGGAAATGTGTCTACATGTGAAGTCACCTTCTTACAAAAATACATCATCATAAATTACTGATTTGGACGCTTTATATTTGAAGCAACTCTAATTGAACTCTAACAGTAAACGTTGCTAAGAA
This sequence comes from Cyprinus carpio, assembly GCF_018340385.1. Classification (NCBI taxonomy): domain Eukaryota; kingdom Metazoa; phylum Chordata; class Actinopteri; order Cypriniformes; family Cyprinidae; genus Cyprinus; species Cyprinus carpio. Next base: position 40,167,306 of record NC_056603.1, read on the forward strand.
AATTCAGGACTCACAAGATAAGATCATTTTAAGTGATACTTTTTAAAATTAAATTAAAAATAAGTATATTAACTGCTTACTTTACCTTATGATTCTGTCTGCCATTTTGTATTTATTATTTTCTCAGAGCTAACTGTAATACATTTTGATGATGTCATGTTATATGCAATCAACATGTGATCAGTTTATCCAAAAATTAGGCTTCATATAAGGCAACATAATTTTAAGGCCTACCTTTAGTTACAGCCTTTGTGCTTGAAGCATTTCTATTATGCCATAAAATGCTATCTAGAAAGCTAACTTGTTAGGTTTTCAGAAAATCACATCTGTGTAATTTTGATATGACCACTAAAAGAATGCTCAAAACTTAAGTCTGTAAAGTAGTCCTAAGTCATCTGTGTAGCATTATCGTTAAAATTGCAGCTCCCACATGAGCAGGCCATTCATTTTAAAGCCTGCGTTTTTAAATATTCGGTGCCTTTGACATTCATTTTGTACTGTATGTGAGAAGTGTTGTGATGAATTAGTCAAATTGACATTGCTAAGCAGGTGATGTTAGGAGCTTTTTGGCTGAGGCTTGGCTGAGCTGTCACAGGTCCATTAAGATTGAAAACATGCAGTCAAAGCTTTGCGCAATGGCCAGGACCACTCAGGCAAGAGCTAAAACCTTCCTCTGCTGAAAAGACCAACATATGTTGTGTTGGATGCTGGTAAGCAGATGTCCCCAACAAGCTTAATCAGCAAGACTCAACACTTACATAGTTTACATACTCCTTTTCTCCTAAGTTTAGACATATACTTTCATATGTGTTCCTGTGGCTCAGTGGTAGAGCATTGCGTTAGCAGCGCAAAAGTTGTGGGTCCGATTCCCAGGAAACACATGTTAGGTAAAAAATGTTAGCCTGAATGCACTGTAAATCTCTTTGGATCTGCTAAATGCATAAATATAAATATACTTTGCAGAGAAATTTCATATATGCTGGGTCGATAACTTAAAAATTGTAGTCTGTTACTGATAGCAAATTACATAGAAAACTTGGAGTTAGTAATCCATTACATTTAGACTACTTTCAGATTACTTTTGAGCTAACTTATTTATCACATTGTTTTAAATAGGAAAATCTTGTACCTTGTTTTGATATAAAAATACAAAAATAAAGTAAATATATTTAATAAGTTGTTATTAACAACATGAAGTGCATTAACCATTACATTACATTAAGGTTTATTAAACTGGGGTTTGTGAAGGAACTACAGGGGGTTTGTGGGTTTAATATAGAACTGCCCAGTTCATATAGAAATAATACATACATTTTTTTTTAAGTTATATTTATGGGCTTTTTGCACCTTTTCTTGAGAGTACAGTGGAGAGATGACAGGAAAGTATTGGGTTGGAGAGAGGGGAGCGGGATCAGCAAAAGACCTTAAGGCAGGATTCGAACTTGGGTCACTGTGAGCACAAGCTGCACTATATGTCGATGCACTAACCACGAGTAACAATCTGTATTACAGAAACTTGCTTTACTTAATTTACACAAAATTTTAACTTTAAAATAATAACAAATTATTCTGCTTAAAAGTTTACAATCCTTTGATTCTTACTACACTGTGTTGTCTGACTGCTCCCAGCCTTTTTTATTCACTGAGTCATTTTGACTATAAGTGTTTGACTACTATTTTTATGATCTCATTTCAAACAAATGTTAAATGTATATGTAAACTTACGAGTAGAACTGTGTGTGTGCTGGAACATCAAGCTGTGACTCTCATCAAGAAGAGGGGAGGGGAGAAGTTTGTCTGTAATGTGTGCGTGTGGGTGTAGTGTGCATGTCAGAGTGTATGTCTTCGTATCTGCAGGTTTGCATGTTGTCCCGCAGGGCCTGAACAGAGCAGCTGGCAGGGGAGTCATTACATACGCACCTCTGACAGCTCATGCTCTCATTACAGCGGGAGGATGCCTGTAGTCCACACACACTATCTCTCGTTCTCCACCGGGGCCCTACTCCTTATGCTGGCAGACACCTTCCTTTTCCCCAAACACAGCTCAAATCCCTTCTTTTCCATGGGACATGTGGCATGATTGGGTAACCTGGTTTGGTTCACAGTAGACTGTAGTCACGATAAGCTGTGAGTAAATCAAAGGACTAAACCTGCTGAACATTGTGTCTTCACTTTGCTGCAGAGAAGGCAAAGAGCAGAATTTATCAGAATATAATCTGATCCAGGGTGCGATCTTGAACACTCAAACTCCTGCTGCGGTTCTCTGAGTTCTACTCTAAATGGCTTTTATTTGCCTGTAACTCTGCTACAAAACCTAGCTGCCTGTTTTCAAAGGTAGGCAACATGAAGATGCATTGTTTTGGCCATATAAGGCAGTGCTACTTAGCATCTCCTCAAGGAGAAGGCAATCCCAGAATGCACTATGATTTCATGATGGTGAATGTGCTAAGAAGTTTCAAAACATATTTGGGAAAAAAATGTTCAAATGTAAAAACATTTTCTGTTTTTGGAAAACCAGTTTGACGTTAGCATGTTGCTAAGCTAACAACATGATACTATAATAATCAAACACAATCATTGAACATATTGTGTAAGAATAAACTATAACTGAAAACAAAATTGACTATTTTACGCATGTCAGAATTTTAAGATTATCAACGCATTTATGTTAGCATAACACTAAACTCTGTTAAATGCAATTGTGATTTAAGTCTCCCATGCTTTTTTGATCTAAGTGCCAATTGTGTGCACAAATAAGTTGTTCGCATAGAAGGCAACTGCCCAAGTAGGCAGTCAATAGCAAGGCAGCTACTGGAATATAGCTTGTCTCGTCACAGTTTCAATGTTACCTACAGAATGTGAGAATAAGCAGGCTAATCTTTAATATAGCTACAACTGCATAAAATGCTCACCCTGGAGTTCGCATTGCTTCCTATATCGCATTTGACTTGTGCGTGTTTAACCTGTCACCTGTGTGTGTGCCATGATCCCACGAACACGGCAAGCACACTCCTATGGGGTGATGGGTAAGCGCCGGACTGATCTAATAAACCTGAGGTGTCCTGCTGAATCACTCAGTCCTAGCCCAGAGCCTCCTGTCACCGCTCCAAATTACGTGTTCTGTCAGGACATCGGTATCCAAGTCTTAGACCCCACCACATTAGATCAGGCTGCACGGCTGACAAGAAAAAGGCCAAGATGACTCTCTCCAAACATATGAGTGGAGGTTCTGGTATATGACCTCTGACTGCTGCAAAAATGTTTCTGCTATGTCCACATGTTCACTTAAAGGGCAATGACAGACTTAATTGGATCGGAGAAAATGCATCTTTTTTGGCAACTTCGGGGATTCCTGTCAGAGGTACCTCTGAAATGTGGTAGCCAATTTCAACATTGGAACCCCGAGACGTACGGGCCGGCATCTGTAGCTGCTTAAATACAATACGCCGGAGACCCACTTAAGCCCAGCTCAAATCACGAATAAAACCTCAACGTAAATAAAACTAACATGTACTCTGCAGAGCTGTCCCATTTCCAAGCCAAATCTTTAAAAGAGCTGACATAGTTCACAATTGAGAGTCAGAGGCGGGGGGAAAAGACATTAGATCCACACAGCTGTGGCCTTGGATGTAGAAGCCATTTCTAACGTGTGAAAAGACTTAGAAAAACATCTGCATGCTATGATGAAGTGTATGAAAGGCGGGTTGTTTTTTTTAGAGCAGCTGTATCTGTTTATGTGTGAGCTGAGAGTATGAGTGTTTGTTGACTGCGGGTGTTAGACCTACGGAGGGCTCTATGCTTTGCTTCTCAGGAGGAGACAGTTGAAAGAGTGCTAATATGTCACCTGACGCTGAGGACTTTTTTATGAGTATTGATATGTACTAGTGCTTTTTTAGATCAGTATCCCTTAACTTGGCTCAAGATATTCTAGTGGATATGTAATATAAGCAGATAATTCTGCCTTTAATCCAGCCTCTCTTGAAGTTCCTTCGGGAGGCATAAAAATAGGGTTGAAAAAAATCTGCATTTTAATGCTTTCAAGATTATGGACATATGGACGTTGCTGAGCACTAAAGGGAGTTGAGCAAACTTTTCCTTCTGCGCTTTGGCCAAAAGAATTAACAGTGTTTTCAATGTGATCACCGAGCATTACTGCTATCACAGCGAGAACAAAAAGAGGAAATGTGTCTTTTATAGCGTACACTGCTTTTATTCCTTGCACTCTCTGCAATTTTATGGTTTGGCTTTTGTGTCCCTGTTCTGAGGAAATGGTTCATTAAATAGGAATGCCCCTTTTTTCCTTTTATTTTTTTAATGTGGTGCACAGGGATATTAACCAATCTGTAGCAAGAGCTAAAAGCCAGACTTCCTTCTGGCTGAAGCTCGACGGTCATGCTGGCTTCATTAGGATTCCAGTAGAGTGAGAGAGCAGGAGCCAGAGCTTGAATATTAGGACAAGGAAGAAGACAGAGCACATTAGGGATAAGTGGGAAGACTAGATCTTGCTGAAGAGTCCTTGCTGGTTTTACATGGATTCTTGCTGGTCATTGGGATCATTTGCTTTTCTAAGCTGGTCTAGATGGTTGATCAGCTGGACTTCCAGATGGTGGAGCTGAGGTCCACCTGCTTGACCAAACTAGATGTTGGTTCAAACACTATTTTTTCTTTGATTAAAAAGAGCAGAAACCGGAATACTAATCTCTAACTTCCAGTGTTCTGCAATTGCTTTGATTATAAAGGGTCCATAAATCATAAGTGGAAGGCATAAAGCCACCCAGCATAAGTGCCACAGATTCACTCTGGGATAGCACAGCACTTGATTTGTTAATAGTGTACATAATGGCGGCCATTTTCACAAGCCACATTAAATCATAGAGTGCCAGCCCCTGTGTGAGCATTAAAGCTAAAGATTGGCTCAGTGATACAGAACTCCACTCTTTTTTTTCTCTCTCTCTCTGAAGCTAGTGACTAAATTGGATTTTCTACAGTGTTTTCTAATTTGAAACATCAATCATGTATTATTAAAGAAAGGAAGACAGGAAAGTAAAAATGAAAGAAAGAAGGGAAAATCCTTTCTTCATTCTTTTATGTCTTTACAAAAATTTGCAAAAATTGCACCTTCAGTGGTACAACAGCTTGTCACCAGAACAGGACCCTTAAAATGACAACATTGTATCTTATCAGCCCTTTAAACATGCATATTAGATCCTTTGATTAATAATATGTACCCTTAAGGTACTACTATGAACCCTTTAAGGATAAATAAGGTACAAAGATGTCCTTTTGAGGGTCCTGCCACTCCCAGTGGCATGCCATTGTACCCCTAAAGGTAAAATTTTATGGTGTAGGAAAGATAGAACTAAAGTAAGGAGGACTGAAGAAAAGTAAAAATCAAGTAAGGAAAGATGGAAGGAACCACTGAAGAAAGGAAAGTGAAAAGGAAGCAAGGCAGGAGGAAAATACTTTTCTTCTTCCCCTTACCCCTTCAGTCCACTCTATGCCACCCATGTGACAGAAAATAAACAAGAAACAGAAATACATGTGGGCGTTTAAATGGAAATGCGAGTGTGCAAGCAACTACTAGGCTTCACACTGGGAGTGGTGGCAGCAAACAACTCCAAACCGGTGCATCCCAAAAAGTCCAGGGTATATCAGTCAAGTCAAAGGAGAGCTGACACGCGTCCTTTAATAATCCTGTAGCGTATTATCAGGACGCCACAGCTAAGGGTTGCAATTAGGCTGCCCTTTATCATGCAAATCAATTTGACAGCACAACAATCATTCTGTTCCGCCGGCTCTTGGTCTCCGGCACGCTTTCTCTGCTCCCTGGCTCACTCTGGCATTTGCGGTGGCTGGCCACATTTGCATTATTTATCATATCAGTGTGAATATGGGGCCGCTGTGCGGCAGAGCTGACGCTGATTAGTGTGGCATTACATATGTTAAGCACAAGGAGACGGATTCCCTTTACTAACGCTCCACTGCACCGCTTTCAGCCCTGAAAATAAAACAGGGCTCTTATTAATATCCCAGAGGCTCTGACACCAAACATAGCAGGGAGGGTAGAGAGGACGACACAGCGAGGTGCCGGGACACTCACTGCTCGGCGTATGCAAATAGAGGCACTCGGCCAAACACACACACACCAAACAGGCATTAGCATGAAGTGGCTTGGCAGCACGGGGCCATTTGTCATGCACGTGTGTGTGAGAGTGTATTTATCTGGACAATGAGGCTCTCCAGCTCTGCGTTGAACCTCATTACAGGCTTCTGCTGGAGACAGGTGGCGCTGTAGCCTCACTGCTTTCATTCACACTGAACAATTCAACACCGCCAGGCTTTGTCCGTCTCTGCATAGGTCTTTAATTTTTCTCCTGCCCTATGTTGCTACATTATGATGCATTTGTTACGTTAAGGCTTGCTGGTCGGTTATTGGAAAATATGTCACTGTTTTATGTAGGAGGAGTCAGTGTGGATTTGTACTGCTGTGATGGATGGATGTGGCTTAATTATCATTAAAAAGTCATTTACAAGACAAATAGGGACCAGCTTTGCACATTACAGTTGTTTTAAAGTAGATTTTAGTTGCTGCTCTGTAAACAAGTGAGTTTATGTTGGCTCTGGTTCATTACTGGCACCAGGTTAAAACAATGTTCCACGTTTAACATGAATTACGGTCTACTGAGTGACATGCTGTCAACTGCAATAAAAAAATTCAACTCACTCCCCAGTTTGCTAAATCTCTGGCAGCCTTGTCAATATCATGTAAAGGTTCCTAGGTTTATTGACGTTATATGGATATTGAGTTGTCTAGTGTAGTTGGTTCACTCGTATGAATTGTTTGAAGAGATAAGTTATTCCTTTGAATCATTTCTTAACTGAATGAACTGAATCCAACAGAACAATTACAGAATCAACATCTGACTAACTTACTGAATTAATGGTGCTCACTACTTTCGGCAATGTACGTCCCAAATCAATAAGTTTTGTGTACTTAAAGGGATAGTTCATCCAAAAAAGAAAATTCTGACAATTACTCACCCTCGTGTCATTCCAAACCTGAGACATTCGATCATCTTCGGAACCCAAATTAAGATATTTTTGATCTTTTAAAATCACTTTAAGAACCACTTATGTCACATGGACTATTTTAACAATGTCCTTACTATGTTTCTGTGTCTTGACCCGTGCTGTCTATGGAAGGTCAGAGAGCTCTTGGATTTCATAAAAAATATCTTAAAGGGGTCATATGATGCAGAACATTATTTTGTGTATTTGGTGTAATGAAATGTTTATGCAGTTTAAGGTTCATTATTTTCCACATACTGTACATTATTGTTTCTCCACTATGCCCCGCCTTTCTGAAACGTGTCGTTTTTTACAAAGCTCATCGTTCTGAAAAGCAAGGTGTGCTCTGATTGGCCAGCTATCCAGTGCTTTGTGGTTGGCCGAATGCCCCAATCGTGTGATGGAAATGTTACGCCCCTTGCCAAACTGTGATGCATGTCCCAGTTGTTTTGGAAGGCCAAACAAAGTATTTTCGCTTTCACAACGAAACAGCGTCTCCTCGACATGGTGCCAGCGGCAACAGCAAGAATCAAAGGTTATGCCTTTTTTCTTTGCGTGAACATTTGGGCAGTGTTATGCAAATCTTCCCTCATCGTGATGTAGACATGTGTGGGCGTGTTTAAACAAGGCATTTTAGGAGGGCGTGGACGAGTCTTAACTTTCATAAAGAATATCTCTTTGGGGTTTAGACTAAAGTCTTTGCAACTTTACAGATCTTCTTTATGCACCAAGAGCTTGTAACACTCCAAAGAGAAAGCAAAACTTGAAATTGCATCATATGACCCCTTTAGTTTGTGTTCCGAAGATGAATGAAGGTCTCACAGGTTTGGAACGACATGATTTTTTAATTTTCATAAATTTTTCAGAATTTTTAATTTTGGGTGAACTATCCCTTTAATGACTTTTTAAATAAATCATATTTTAACTATAAGAAGAATACAATTTTTTTAAAAACATTATACAGGTACAGACTAGCGTCCATTTTATTTATTTATTTTTAAGTTTCTTGTGCTCACAAAGACTGCATTTATTTGATATAAAAGCAGAAAAAAAAAAAAAAAACTTGAAAAAACTGTTTTCTATTTAATATATTTTAAAACGTAGTTTATTCCTGTGATGCGAAGCTGAATTTCAGCAGCCATAACTTTAGTCTTTAGTGTCAAATGATCCTTCAGAAATCATTCTAATATGCTTATTTGGTGCTATGATATGCTTATTTGGTGCCATTAATAATAATAATAATAATAACACAACATTTTCATTATTATTATCAATGTTGAAAACAGTTGTGCTGCTTAATATTTTTTGTATAAACTGTGATACTTTAAAAAGTATTATTTAAACAATTATATTTTAATTTGACTTTTAAAAACTGAAATATCTGTTCAGCTATTAGCAGAGTGTACTGTATAGTACACATATTCCTGACACATACACTGGTTTGAATCCAGTCTGCAGTCTTGATGCCACCCCTCTCTCCACTTTCTGGTCTAATCTTTGCTGTCTTTTACAATAAATACAAAAATAGCATTAAAGCTCATAAATATAAAAAGTGCAATAGTTTGTGTGAAAACTTGATATATGAAAATGTTACATTTAAAATGAGAGGGCATGGAAGGAAAGCTAGCTGGCAGAATTATAACTATATGTGAATTTTTACTTGGGGTGGTCAAGTAAATGAAAGCTGACAGAGGTAATATCAGAGGAGAGATGAAGATTAAAAAGAACGAAGGAGGAAAAGAAGCAGGGCTGAATCGCTGCAGGATATAGAGCTCTGCGCCTTTAAACTGAAATCTCAATCTCACAAAGTTTGTTCCTTAAAAGGAAATCAGAGGGTTACACTGAGACACTGCCTTGAAAATCATGAATAAACATCAGAATGTCTTGCCGCGCATACATCATACATCACAGGCCGACGCTACCTAATGGAGGAGGACTCATCACCCTCCAACACATGAAAAGCCAGCAAAATTACCAAACCCACCACACAGCCAGCAACTCGCTTTTAAAATGGACCGCCGAGGGAGGGGAAGGGGCTGAAGGAGTATTCTTTCACTAAAATGGCTCCCTGGGATAACCATCTCTCTGTGCCGTTCATCGTAAACGTGGAGAGAAATAAAAGAATAGTGATGATGACATTCCCAAAAATAATTAGAACACAAAGCTGTTTCCTCTAGTACCCCACAGTCATTCTCCCTGACTGCTCGTGTTATGATCTGCCTCCAGTGTATGGCTGTTTTCCTGCACATGTTGATTTGGCTGCATATTAGGATGCACTTGCTATTCCAGACTGGCCATTTAACATGAGCAAGCACTTTATTCTGGGCTCGGTAGGGAATGAAATTGCCTTTAATCATAATGTGGGTCTGTTGTGAGTAGGTAGCCGCGGAGGTGGCAGAAAATGTTGTTTCTGTATAAAGACAAATAAAAACGGAAGCTTTATTTACGATGGCGGCGGAAAATAAAATGGACAAGTGGTGGATGCTGGGCTTTAGACGCTTTAAGTAAAAAATTATGTGGCAAGACATACAGTAGAAAGACAACATGGCAAATTGAAATGATTTAAATACATATCTCAGTACAAACACACACACACACACACAAACATAATTGTTCGGGTGCTTTAGGTGGTTGCTAACGGGCCCAAATCAAAATATACTGAAATTTAAGCAACCAGAAATATTCACCAGAAAGAGCAATAAATAAATAAACGAATTAAAAATGGTTTCGTTGAAAAGGTTTTGGAGGGCTGAAATGACAGACCAAAACAGTGACAATGATATTTCATGTAATCACTCAATCAGCATTTTAACAGCATAAACATCTCATTAAAACAGCTTGGTAACAATGTCACACAATGTTACATTTACCTCATAAGTCTTTAATTGTGCATAGCTTGTTAGTTAGCTAGGGGGGAAAAAAAACCTTGAAAGAGGAGCATTGTGCTAAAAATATGCACTATATTACATATTCATCATATTTTTCTACCACTCATTAGTGCTGTTGTCAGTATTTAATGTGTGTTTGAATAAATCTGTCACTAAAACAAATATTTTACTACAGCTATTCGTTAAATATTTATACTGCAATAACGGATTGGATTAGAAGTATAATTATATCATTATAAAGCAAATTAATTCACTTAAACGTTATTTTCATCTGATTTTGAGGTTTCGGTAAACAAAAAATCATTTTGGTAGGTCACTAATCAAAAGAGACCATCCTCTATGATATTATGGCTGCTAAATATGAACTTTTGTGACTTTTCCATAGATTTCATCACCCCCAAGTAAAAAAAAAGAAGTTTAATTGTGATTTGATGCATCATTGATGTCTGTAGCACAGGTGTAGGATGAGTAACATGCCAAAGTTTATTAGTCAAGGTTAAGGGTTTAGAATAGCACCCTAAGTGTGTGCATTCTGCGCAATAGTGTTTCTTCCTTCAGTCTGCACCACTAATGATAACACTGCACCACATAATAATATCTTAACTTAATATTATATCAATATTTCATTATGGGTTTGCAGAACACTAACAAAATATGAGTGATCCTTACATAATTTAGAAGTATTCGGCATTAAAAAAAAAGATTGCAATTAAAACTCATCCACGGACACCATTTCCTCTTCCTCAAAGCATATGTATGTCTGTAAAAGGCCTTAGGCTAGTTTATGTGGAAATATATACACAGTGAATCTTCAGGAATCTATTAACAGATGCTAATTGATGTATGCAGAGGTATGAGTGTACGTGTGTGTGTGTGTGTGTGTGATTGTGCGAGTACAAAGATGTATCCTGCACCGAGCCAGGCATGAGAACAGGCTTGTGAAGCAGAGTGCAGTAATTTCTTTGATCATTTTTAATGGCAGTACTTTCATGTGGGTGTGCAGCGCTCTGTCTCACATACACACACACACACACACTTGTACACACTGCACCCTGCAGGTGTCATTTTACACCCCCAGCTCTGGGATTAGTATGCAGCAGGCAATAAAAAGCAGGGCCATTGCATTGCACTGCGCACATCTCAACAAAGCAGCATCAATACCTTTTCAAAAGGATGTATCAGTTCAATGCTAACTGAGCGGGGAGACAGGGAGACAGAAAGACAGGAAAGAAGAAGAACTGAACAATACACAAAACAGCAGGAAGTTAAAAGTTAGTGTGATAAAAATAAAATCAGAATATGAGACAAGCACAAGATTGAAGTGGCAAGTTTGGTGGAAGTTTTGAGGGACTGTAGAACAGCCTGAGGAAGAAACCATTTAAAGAGACAGTAAATGTTTTCTCATTAGTAGGATTTTGTTGAGATGTTTAAAAAATGAATACAGTTTTCCATTATATGTAGTAAATCTCATTGCAGGTAAATGTTAACTAAAATCCATCTCGACTTTGTATGTTTTAAAAGATAAGCATTTACAAGAGAACTAAACAATAAAAGTGAATGGTGACCACGGATGTATTTATTTATATATTTGAATAATAGCATAAATTTTAGTCTTTCCTTTACACAAAGCCATCATATGCCTTGGAAGACTTGGAATATTGTGTATAGCTGAGTCCCGATGCAGAGGCTGCATCCTTTGAAGGCTGCATTTGAAGACTGAATGTGTCACAACAGTGCAAACGAAGGCTGTATAATGTGTCCTGCAGCCTCGAAATGTGTCCTTCATTTCCCGGGCAATGAAGGATTGAGCAGATAGATTCTTTGTGGCCCCAGGTTCATTGCGCCCCTGGTGACAACAGAATTTTCTATTTTATTTTACTTTTTTAACTTAATTGAATTTTTCATGTATAGAATATGTAAACAAAAAGAAAAGCAGTTTAAATGTTGTCTATCTAAAAATGTACATAACTGGATCAAGGTGAAGATATTTACTCAGGCTGTGAACCTTTTGAATATAACTTAAAAAAAAGTCCAGTATAAACATTATTGTTGCTTGTCAACGGCAGCTGCCATAGTTGCTAGGTGACAAGAGAAATCCTTCGTAGGCTAAACCATCCCATTTAACAACACTTGGTCTGACCTTCATGGCCTTCGAAAACATGGATTTTAAGTCTGCGTCCTTCTAAGGATGCAGCCTCTGAATCCCAACACACCTTATTCTGACTTTCTATGATGCTTTTTGTCCTTTTGGAGCTTAGCCTCCATCCACTTTCATTGTATTTAAGTGAACAGCATGAACATTCTTAAAAATATCTAATTTTGTGTCCCATGGAAGAAAGCAAGCCATGCAGGTTTGGAATGACATTAAAATGAATAAATGATCCCAGAATGTAGATTTCTAAGGGGACTACCCCTTTAAACAGCTTACTGCAGCAGCCTTGAAAATGGCCTCCCATACTGCTTACGGAACAGCTTTTGCAGGAAGCCTCAATTACTGGATAACACAGCTTGAGTTTCCACATGTTACAAGAAACCATTCTATGAGTCTTGACGGAGAGTCCCAGTGCGGTCAGTCTCCCAGCAGTTCACTGCATGTAATCCTGGTGAACACATAAAGAAGCAACTAAAGAGCAGCTTTTATGATGTGAAATTTTGTAAAGACCTGTCTTATTCATTATTAAGTATGATCTACAGGTGTATTTCTCTCCTGTTTTACCATCCACCTCTAGTCTCTATCCTCTAAAACACAGTTTCATTTATATGCCGTCTTCATTTATGCCCTTCCATACACACACTGTGATGATTTGTCCAAAAGTCTATTTGGCTTCTATAACACAACATTTGAGTATGCAAGTGCAGCTCCTGTCTCTTTATCTGACAACTGTCTCATAAATGTTGGTTCTTTTAGGGTTGTGCCGATAGACGATAGTATCGTTTACTGACGATAGTCAGAGATATCGATGATAGCAGATGTCTTTGTCAATAGTCAATACGATATTAGGTAATATTAGATATTAGGATACTGGGCAAGTTAACATGTTATTATCATGTTAACGCATTAATTACTTAACACCAACAATTATATTATTGCGCATTAATGCAGTTTATAATTATTATTATTATGAAAGCCCTTTGCTCACTGGCTCTGAACATGCTCATAATCATGACTTCATAAGAAGGAAACAGGAAGTTTCTGATAGCACGTGAAGACAGCAGAGAAGTGCTCTCGCTCAGCACAGTGGAGAGCATCATTTTGTTAACTTTGTGGTTTATTATTTTGAGTCGTTTGGGACGCGGTGACACATGGCCCTCTCACAATATACTGTATATATGCAATCGTGCTGCAGGTATCAGAAGTTCCGTGCTCCAGCACAGTTAGAGTCACACTACATGTGAACCACACTCTGGCCCACCTCTTCTAACCGAGCCAGGGACAGCTAAGCGAACTGTGCCCGAGCACGGCACAGAGCAATCACACTATTCAAATGAATGGGGCTTTGGGGGTCAAATGCGCTTGGGCATGGTTAAGATTGCATAGTGTGAGTACACCCTTATTCCCACACACAGGTCTCTAGTTCTTTTGCTCAAATCACATTTAAAAGAAGAATATTTTTAAGGCTATTCAGAAAACAGGGCTTCCTTCGGAAGAGCGTACATATTGAAAATGACATTTTTCCCCGTTCAAAATTATACAAGTTACACGTCTAAGGTATTCTATACTCTTTGGTGTAATTTAATGGTCTACAGTCTGTTAAGAGTGATGACTAGTTTATTCTTTTTTGTTTTATTTAGTTTTATTGAGTATGTTAATAGTAAAAAAAAAAAAAAAACAATTCTGTGACTATTCCGAACCTTATTCTGAAGATATTTTGAAAACATCTTAGTATGTTTGTCTATACAATTAAAGTCACTTGAACCTAAAGGACAAAACCAGTTGAAACATTCCTCATATCTTTTTTTGTGTTTCACAGAAAAAAAAGAAAATAATTCAGTTTGACAAAATTGTTTTGTCAAACCAACAGTAGATGGGAGTGTTGGAGAACACCATTTACTGTAGTGTATTTGCAAAATTACTTTTTTATGGTAAATCTGACCATTTTTAGCATGTTTTGTTTAGAGTTTTGCACCCAAAAGTCCAGTACATTTTTATCTAAACTAAATTCCAGCAAACTTTTTTCTTTTCTAAAGATTTTAAGCCTAATGAAGACTTCTGAGCCTAGCACTAGGAACAGCTTACTGCTTGATTAAACAGCTTTGGTCAAACTATCTTCCACAATTTCTATGAATATTAATAGGCCTTTTGCCAGAACACTATCGATTAACTTCTGTGTGTGAAGAAGGCTGACACTGAGTAGAGCAAGACCACCAGTGGTTCTGTTTGAGACTGTCAAAAGGAGTAGGGAGTTCAAGGTGTGATGTGGCCTCTTTAGACTGGCGTATGTGGGTGTGTGTATGTTTTTGAGGATCTGTAGCAGGACTAAGAGACCATCTACAGGGAGAAAGGACAGAGGCGAAGAGAGGGTCCCCGCCGTGGATTTAGTGTTTGACAGTGGCAACCTGCTGAATGCTGACTGCTGGGCCTGACAGCACAAACAGCATTCATCCCTCCATAGAGGAGAGCTGCAGCGTTCCTAATCTGTCTTACACACACATACACAATGATTCAAACATGCACTAGACTTCAACCCTCATCCCTCCTGTATATTTATCAGAGTTTTAGCCAAAACAAATTAACAAAGCAAAGCGGCACTCAATGCACACATATTAAGCTGACAATCAGCCCAACAGCTCAAACAACTTATCCATCATCCTTAAGAACTCCCCGGTGAATACATTAGCCTGGAGAAGGCAAAGAAATGTGTGTGCATCATGTGTCGGGTGACTTCTGGGTAAACGCAGGACCCTTTAATGTAGCCTTGTGAGGTGAATGCGCTACAGATGTATTTGATGGGCTGATGTGAACGAGGCCGGGGTGTTGGATGGGGCTACTTTAGCAGGCTAAAACCCAGAGAGCACAGCTGGGGAGCAGCTGGGGCCAGTTGTACCGGAGACCGATGGCAGGGGTGCCCATCGCTCACTGTAACCAGAGAGTTTGGGAACAGATTAATAGATGCTCAGAGGTTAAGTAAACATAATCTGATAGAACTGTGGCTGCATTTAAGGCTGTTTGCTTTGCTTTGCTGGCTCTTTCATCACTGTAACGCCACACAACCCCAGCGCTCTTAACGCTCCCAATATTTGGAGAAGGATTTAAGGACAGAGGCCTGGCACAGCAACCAACATCAGGCACTGTTCCAGAATATTCCACATTAGAGCCTTAAGTCAGGCCTGTTTGCCTAACCTAAGCTATGTCTTATCTAATAACACTACAGTAGCTGTGCTGACATCATCCACCCTGAACTTACTACACTCAGTCAAACTTTTCCACTGACATTTATGAAATGTTTGGCATTGGCAAAGCTGCATGACTTTCTTATTTCGAAAGAGTGTCAACTGATTTTGCTCATACAATGAAAGTCAACAGGGCCAAACACAACACTGATTATCATTGTGTGGACAACAAAATACGGGGACATAAATTGAAAATATCTTCTTTTGTCTGTATTTTTCACAAAAGAAAGTCATACAGGTTTGGAACATGAGGGTGAGTAAATAGCCCCTTCTGGAAAATTACTGGTAAATTGCCGTAAAGAGATCATATGTGAACAGGACCTGTTTAAAAATACCAGCAATTTACCAGTATGAGAAGCTGTAACATTACCAGTAAATTGCAGGAATTCTGCTGTGTGTAAACGCAGAATGAAGATTACCAGTATGAGCAGATACGAGATCAGAACGCGGTAACGTAAGATCTACTCTGGGCCAATCCAGAGCCACTGAAATTCAAAATTCAATGGTTCTTGGCCAATAATAACATTTTGACGCAGATGACACATTTACTCTACGCTGTGCAGTTTGGTTTGAAGTGGTGTGTAATGTGATGTCCCTGGGCCAAAAGGACTGTATGAATGTGAACGTATGAAGGCGCAACCGATTAGAGGTCATTTTTGGTTAATGATATCACAGAATTTACGGAATTTGAAACAGATCTGTGAATGGTGCTTTACTGGAAAAAAAAGACGGAACGTCATTGCCTGTGTGAACAGCGCATTTTTTTATTTAATGGTAAAGTCGTTCTGGTAATTTTACGGTAATTTAGTGGTAATACTGTGTGAAAGGGCTTAATGATTCAATTAACAAATTCATGAATATTTGGTGAATAAATGAATGAATAATTTTAAGCAAATAAAAAAAAATCACTCAGAATTTGCTACAACAAGATTTTATTTGTCACGTACAAGTTATATGACATACAACAAGCAGTGAAATGTAGGTCTCCTCCTGAGCCTCTCCGTTTTTGCCATCAGGCTGCGGAAGTGTCTGCCTGACTGTAGCAGATGAAACAGTGGATTTCCAGGGTGGGTGGGGTCTTTAAGGATCTAAACACCCCTAGATTTACATCTCCTGGTGTGGATGTCTTGCAGAGAGGGGAGAGATGTTCTGGAGATGCGCTCAGTGGAGCGCACTACTCTTTGCAGGGCTTTACGATCCTGGGCTGAGCTGTTTCCATACCATGATATACTTTCTATAGCCCCGATATAGAAAGTTTTCAGGATTCTAGGGCAAACCTTGAATTTTCTCAGGAGTCTCAGATGGTACAGTAGTTGTCTGGCTTTTTTAACTTGAGCTTGAATGTGGTTAGTCCAAGTCAGGTCATCGGAAATGTGTACACCAAGGTATTTGAAGCTGCTCACTCTCTCCATTGGGGTCCCGTTAATGATGAGTGGGGTGTAGATCCGCTGCTGCCTCCTCCTGAAGTCCACAACCAGCTCCTTGGTTTTGCTGACATTCAGAAAGAGACAGTTTGTTTGGCACCATGACGTCAGACTCTTTACCTCATCAATGTAGGCAGCCTCGTTGTTGGAGATGAGGCCCATCACCACTGTATCATCCGCAAACTTGTGGACACACAGTCATATGTGTAGAGCGAGTAGAGCAGTGGGCTAAAAACACATCCTTGTGGGGCTCCTGTACTCAGGGTGATGATGTTGGAGGTGGTCTGACCCACCCTCACTACCTGAGGTCTGCATGATAGGAAATCAAGAACCCAGTCACAGAGTGGGACATTCAGTCCGAGGTTTCCGAGCTTGGAGACCAGATTGGAGACAGCAGCCTCACATAGTTCCCTTTATTGCTGTCGGTGTGGGTGAGAGTGGTGTACAGGAGATGGGACACAGCATCCTCAGTAGACCTATTAGGGCGATAGGTGAACTGGAGTGGGTCAATGTTGTTAGGGATAGAGGAGCAGATGGTGTTCTTGATAAGCCTCTCAAAAACCTTTATAATTAGTGATGTGAGTGCCACTCGTCGATAATCATTTAGGCAAGATGGACTGTTGCTTTTTGGTACAGGAACGATGATAGATTTTTTAAAGCATGCAGGGACGACTGACTGAGCAAGGGACTCATTTAAGATGGACGTAAACAATCCAGCCAGCTGATCAGCGCATGAACTTAATACACGACCGGAAATCCCGTCTGGGCCAGCTGCTTTCCTGATGTTCACACGCTTCAGAGCTCGACGAACTTCATCCTCCGATACAGTGATTGCGCACGTGTCACTGACGTAGCTGTTATTTTCCTCTGTGCACATCGGCAGACTGTTGATATCACCAGAGCAGTTTGCTTCAAAACGTGCATAAAAGGTGTTCAGCTCGTTGGCCAGTAAAGAGTCAGCACTCACCGCAATGGAGGGTTTACTTTTAAAAGAACTGATAGTTCTCAGTCCCTGCCACATGCGCCTGGAGTCGTTCAGTTGGAAATGAGACGTCACGTCATCGAGCGTGTCCTGTAGCGCAGCTTCTGATTGGGCGGACCAGCGTTTCACCACCCGCCTCTCTGGAGCTACCTGCACGAGCTTTTGTTTGTATTCCGGTATGAGGAAGATGGCGGTATGGTCGGATCTTCCAAAACCCGGTAGCGAGCTGGCTTTATAGCCATTCCTTAACTGAGAATAGCACTGGTCCAATGTATTCCTCCCTCTGGTTGGGCAGGAAATGTGCTGGTACAAGTTTGGCATTACATGTCTAAGACTGGCTTTACTCACAATGATGGCAGCATCCGGATGGTTGTTTAAGCAGACACTAAGCACATCATGGAGCTTAGACAGGGCCATTTCTGTGTCCGCTTGAGGTGGAATGTAAACAGCCATGGCGATGACCGCTGTAAACTCAAGAGGCAAATAGAAAAACCAGCACAAGATTGTCAGATGCTCCAAATGAGGCGAACAGGAACGCGACAGAATGGTGATGTTCCTGGGGTCGCACCATTTATTGTTGACCATGAAACAGACCCCGCCACCTCTTGTTTTGCCAGCCTCTGCAGTCCTGTCCATCCGAATAACATATAAGATATCAGATGTTTCTGTTAAGCAGATTATGTTGCAGTCCCTTATGTCCCGATGGAATCTTATCCTTGCTCTGAGATCATCCATCTTGTTCTCAAGTGACTGGACGTTGGCTAGCAGGATACTGGGTAAAGGTGGACTGTGCGCTCTGGTCCTCAGTCTGTTTTGAACCCCAGCGTGTTTCCCTCTGTGTTTTCTGTTTCATCGCCTCGGAGGAGCCCTCTCAGGGCATCCGTCGTGCAGAGAATCTCAGGTGGCCAACTTTGATCATTGGGTAAACCGATCAAGGGCAAGTAACACAAATTAAATGTGAAACTTTGAAGTAGAAAAACTGAAAGAGTATTGTATTTGTTCGTAAAACATATCCTAATAATCTTTATTTACAAATTTGAAAATCTACTGTTTTACAGTGTGCCCTTTTAACCTGTTAACATGCACCTGTATGCAGGCACACTGAACTCCCCTTGTTTGCACGTGTCAATGTTTACGAATAGATTAAATGAAATGGGACAAATTTAATCTTGACAAACTATATATCATTATAAAGATCTAAGCCTCAAGCATCGATGACAGATCGCTGTTTTTCAATGGAAAGCTTATACAGAATGTATTTGCTAAATTTGTGTACATCAAAACATGAAGAAGAAAATGCAGTACATACCAGATTCGTCATAATAACGAGTCATAAACACATCCACAGCTGTAAATCCCAGTTTAGTTAGGAAGGTAAGGGTCCACTGAACGACATCTCATAGAGCATGTTTAGTCCAACAAAGCAGTAACTTTGTAATGTGGATGATAATTCCTTTGTTTACGTTTCAGTTCTTCAGGGACAGAATTGTTTGTGTCCGTTATGGAATAACTCACGCTCAGAAACTGCGTCTTGGTAGTAAAAAAACGGCATGGTTTTGTAGCGTACAGTGTCACAAACACAAAAAAAGTGAAAGATAGGCGGAAGATTGTTTTTTTGAATTCTGGTGCTCTCTTGTGATGGGTCGTGATGCGCTGTGACGCACCTGTCATCTGATGGAGGCATAACATAGCGATCGGGTTTTTCTTTTTTTTTTTTTTACATTTTTCATATATGTGTGAGTGTATTTTATGGGGAATGTGCCTGTATCTGCATGATAACCATCTGTTTGAGCGCAAATCAGCATGCTATTACTGTGTAATCAAAGCTATCAATGTGAACGCTGCCTATATGAATAGAGTGTGATTATTGACTTTATGGTGCATTTGTATGATTACCATCTCTATAACTGGCCATCAGCACATCAACACGTTATAATTGACTATATGAACAGAAATCACTGTAAATGATGCATTTTTTAGCAATCTCAGGATGTACTGTAATTTACTATATATTTTTTTTCTTTTATTTACTTATTTTTCTTACTCAAATTATTCTTATTTTATTTTTCTAGTGCTCAAATAAATCACTTAAATGATGTCTAAGTTTCTGTCTATTGTTTTATAATTGAAAAAAAACTATGCAGTGGTATGTTTAATGACTAAAATAGTTTGAAGAACCCTTCAATACAGTTATATTTTTTATATTTGGGGGGGTGGGGGGACCAGACATAGTATCAAAAAATAGTTGCAGGAAACAAATTTTTTTAATAGTATTTTCTTCAGATTTGAAATATAAACTCATGAGACTTTCAACCCATTACTTTTCTAGATTGCTCCAGGACTGATTTCATGTATTTTTATATCAAATAAAATCAGTGTGGTAAAAAAAATTTCAAGACACTTCAGTGTCTATAACTTTTAATATTTTTGAGCATTATCAACTCTGGTTGATAAAAAGTAAAGCCCAAAGGGTCTTCTTTCCAAAGACACCAAAATTATGTGTGTAACACACTGAAGTAAG
The DNA here is from genome assembly GCF_018340385.1 of Cyprinus carpio. Classification (NCBI taxonomy): domain Eukaryota; kingdom Metazoa; phylum Chordata; class Actinopteri; order Cypriniformes; family Cyprinidae; genus Cyprinus; species Cyprinus carpio. The sequence goes on from NC_056603.1 coordinate 40,187,580, forward strand.
GAACTGTTACAATTTTAAGTTCGGTAGGGCACTTTCAGCTGTGAGTCCCATAATGGGGGGTGCTGGCTAACAGGTTAATAAACCATGTAAAATCTTAGATCTGTTCCAAAGCCAAATAAGCTGCACTACTAACAACTGTCTACATAGACAACACTAACCAGACAGAAATTTAAAAATGACTGATTTGGAATAAAATCTAAGCAGCAACTCAGCTGATATAAAGCACAAAATTATTCAACTCACAATTGAAAGGGCCAAAAAAACAAAAAAAAAAAAAAAAACAAGAAAAGAACAGGAAGCTATGTGGATAGTGGGGCAGTCAAGGCCTTATGGTTAGAGAGTCGGACTTGTACCCGAAGGTTGTGGGTTCGAGTCTCAGGTCTGGCAGGAGCTGTCGTGGGGGAGTGAATAACCAGCGCTCTCTTCCATCCTCAATACCACAACTGAGGTGAGACCCTTGAGCAAGGCACCAAACCCCCAACTGCTCCCCGGGCGCCGCAGCAATATGGCTGCCCACTGCTCCGGGTGGGTGTTCATGGTGTGTGTGTGCACTACTGTGTGTGTGCACTTGGATGTGTTAAATGCAGAGCACAAATTCAGAGCACAGAGCACAAATTCAGTTCTAGTTTTCACCAGTTACAGAAGAGGGATACAGCAGCACATGTTCTTAGCGTGTAAATGGCAGAATGTTGGTGTGCTTTCAAGGATAGCATGAGCAGCAGGGTGAAGATTCCCACTGCATTGATAAAAGGGTTCACCTTCTCCAGCAAATGCCCACATTTCTGAGACGTGCGGTCCACTTTAATTGGCCTTTTCTGCAAAGGTGGACTTTAATTACTTTGTTCCTGGATTAAAGGCCTCAGACTGTTCAGACAAGAGCTGGGTTATAACCTTTACTGCTCTCTTTCTTTCTGTTTTTCTGTCTCTCACACTTTCTCCACACAGTCAGGTCAATGTATATGGGTAAAATGGGTCCAAAAAAAATCTCTTAGCCTCAAAGGAATCCCTAAATGTGATCTATCACCTTAAAGGTCACAGAAAGACACACAGTTGATTAAGCCTTGAGATATTAATGTGCACTACCATTTTTATTCTGTATTCATATCTCTATATTTTTTTTACCAATAAAAATTGTAAGATCTATATATATATTTATACTTGTGTGTGTGTGTGTGTGTGTGTGTGTGTGTGTACATATATATATAATATATATATATATATATATATATATATATATATATATATATATATATATATATATATATATATGTACACGTGCAGAGTCTATCGTTCTATCTATCAGTTTCCCAGTGACTTGAGGTGAATAAATGATGGCAATTTACACTTTTAGGTGAACTATTCCTATAATTCAATTACACTCAGTCTCTAGACAAAAACTACCTCCAATTCTTATTTCCCAAGTTCCAAAAGAAAAAAAAGAATTTATCAGAAAAACATTGCTGTCTGTTTCACAAGCATTAACACCCACACCAACAGTTTAAACAGAAATGAGAATAAATGGAAGGTCTGTCTGATAAATATCCTTGTTCCCTCTGAAATGCATAAAAGGTGTGTATGTGTATGTTTGTGTGTGTGTGTCCTTGTCCCTCAGAGCGGCACTGCATTTCTCAACCTGTGCGGTCAGTACTGAGTGACAGACTAATCGATGTGTGGCCTAATCAGCCAGCTTAACTCTAATACCCAGGACAGGTTCACATTATTATCATATCAGACTCCACATGTTTGGAGGTGACATGGAAAAGGCAAAAAGATTAAAGTCAATTTTACAGAAGGGCCTCCACATCTTCTGTTATTCTGCCCAGTGCCGTATGACTTTTATCTGATGCCCAGCCAAAAAAGGGTGCTAAAAAACACATGCGGCATACCATAATGAACTCACACTCTCGTTTGCAGTCGGTGCCATGCTGTGTGGAGTAATTCAGAAGCTGGAAGGCAGATGGCCCCAGCTGAGCGTGAAGCTTTTATGTGTTCAGACCCCAAAACCACCTCCACCACCACCACAGTCTAGCCCGTCCTACCCTTACTGAGCCCCTGTCAAAGTTGTGTAACTCAGGCCAACACTTTTGGAGGACAAGTGGGGTGAGGGGTGCTCACGAATCATCTATAAACACCTTTACACAAACTGTTTACGGGCAGTAAATGATGCATTAAACAGAAAGCAAGATGGCTGGTGGGTTTAAAGAGGCTGGGTTGGGTTAGGTAGTGAATGCTGGCTTCACACTACCATCGGTCTCTCAAAAGCAGTTGCTGCCCACATATTTAAACAGAACCATTGTTTTTAAAAATACCAGAAACAAACAAAAAAAACATTCAGTTCAGTTGGCAATTTTTGCATGTGCATTCTTCTGTCAATGCAAACAGAACACCATAGTGAAATATTCTGGCAGAGTTTCCTGCACTGTTTATTCAGTGGCGTTACAGCACCACTAATGAATCTGCAATGCAAAACAGAGAGCGAGACCAGTGCAGTTGGGTTACAGAATGAATGACTTTAATGAGTCGGTTCTTTTCGGTAAATCAAAAACATACAGCACAACCAGTGTTTTTAGACTCCCAAATGAATGAATCTACTCAGTCCGTTCCTTTTAATTAATCAAATACATACAGTGCAAACAGTGTAGGTTGGCTCCTGAATGAATGACTCTATTAAGTCAGTTCTATTGAGTCAGTTCTTTTTAGTGAATCAAACACATACAACGGACTGTGAGACTGTGTAATCAGTGTATAGTTACTGACTAGTTGTTCATCACATAAAGCTTGAGATACACATTTTGTTAGTAGTGTTTTTTTTTTAAATGAATAAAATATAGTATAGTTATTATGTCATTTATAATTAATACTGAATCCAAATCCTGAATGTATCTAATAATTCTAAAAAGACTGTCAAAAGTCATTAAAAATGTAAACATATATAAATATATAGACTATTTAAATTATCTCACTGTTTTCCAGTGGCATATCTAGTGTCTTTTGTTACAAATATTTATTCATTCCGAATATTTATTCCTCAAATGTACTAAAATAATACTTTATGGAACCCTTAATTAGTAGTGATTGTTAAAAGGAACTGGAATCAGAATCATTTAATTCGTCATGATTCCAATCCCAAGTGACCACATCTTGAGCTGTCAAGCAAACAGACACGGAGAGGCAACGTTGACTCGGTAAGTACAACTGCGCTTCGAAATGCCAAAGACAACCTGGCACCAATTAAACTCTGGCCCTAAAAAGGCTATGTCGTTCAACCCTACAGGCAAATAGGGTGAGCTAGACATCAACTAAGCTCTTATCACAGTAGCAGCTCTGCACTGCGTCAAAGTGCCAAATATTCACAAATATGTACAGCACTGTATTAAAGAGCTGATTTGGTTTTGTAATTAGTGTTGTCTGTATCAGGTCAAGCGAATTCAAATCACGTGAAGATTAAATCACTGTAGGCTCTTCAGAGTCAGTGTTTTTGGAAAGGGAGGGGTGGGAAAGGGACGGGAGGGAGAGAAAACTTGGGCTAATAGGGAGAGAGACAGAGAAAAGCAGTCACTCTCAAGAGAACTCTGGTCCTATTGGAACAATCCAGCACGAAAACAGTCATTTAACTTTTCTGTCAAGTGTCATAGTTATAATTCACTGTTTCACGATTACTGTCAACTCACTTTACAGAGCAGAGCTTGTGCTAATGGAAAATTGAAGTGAATAGACTCTCCAAACACAATGTTTTGATATCTCAATTATCTTTCTCATTATATTGCATGAGCAAAGCCCAAGGTCTACATACAAAGAGGGTGAAATCAGCTGGCAGCGTGAAACTATGTAGAGTATATCATTAAAAATATACTTGGAATTACCTTTAAAATTCAAACACGACATATTGAGTTTTTACAAATAAATGAACAAAGCTATTTTTCTGGATGTAAGATGTACAGAACAGTTGAGATTCCTGTTAATAGCGACCAGGAAAATGTAAGAGAAATCATTTTGAGTAAGACTGAGGTCATCCGTTCTTGGCCTTGAAAATAAATCAATCCCAAAACTGATTAAATGTTGCATTCGGAGATTCTTTGAGCCAGGCTAATCAGAAACTCAGCACCACTAGGACGTGTGAATGCTTGTTGAAACCTTGTGGAGCTGCTGGGATATGCGAAGCCATCTCGTCTTGATCTTCCGCTGGAATTTGGAAATAGAATCTGGCCAACGGAATGTCGACACTTGTCGACCCGCTGCTTGTTGTGTGTCAATCAATGGTGGGTGCGAGGGCAGCTTATAAAGGGTCCCGAGGGTGACTGCTTAGAGCACGCTCGGTTTAACACGCCAACAGCCGGGTGGGAGTAAACAGAGAGGGATATAAACTGGGGTATTGACTTCATGATCAATTCTATTGATCAGTGAGCTCCCTCTCCTTCAGCAGGCACGCTGAGCCCTTACAAAGTCTCTGTCTCGCCCTCTGCTGACTCCAAAGCATATGCAGACTGGAAACCTGCCCAGATCTGCAGCCCAGACACCTTCCTCTAGGAGGAGACAGAGAGGAGAATCACCCACCATCTACCAGGGAGTCAACTACCAGAAGTGAGTTTTATCTGGCCTACCTGAAACCCACAAATGGCATTCTAAAAAAGTAATTGAGCACAACATAATGACCAAATATTCTGAACTGGGTTGGACCGAATGTAAAAGTTCTGAATTAGTCACTGAAATGATCATCTGAATACTGGGGGTAAAATGTCCCCCTCAATGTCTATGTTGATTATTGCCTTGAACATATAAATGCCAATGTGCAAGGTTCAAGCCTGGCTTATGTCACATATCGATCCCTGAGGGCTGTCTATCCCAGGGATAGGCAACGTCAGTCCTGGAGTGCCAATGTACTGCAGAGTTTAGCTCCAACCCTGAAAAAAAAAAACTCACCTGCCTGTAGCCCTAGTAATCCTGAAGACCTTAATTAGCTTCTTCAGGGGTGTTTGATTAGGGTTGGAGTTAAACTCTGAAGGTCATCGGCACTCCAGGACCGACATTGCCTATCCCTGGTCTATCCTCTCTAATAAAAGTGCAAAAAGGCCATAAATTAATCAAAATAATGGAAAAACAACCCACTTGAGCGTGGCAAAATACACTCTAACCACGATATAGTCTTAGTCACTGACAGCATTCAGTGAAAAACGGATGGCGTGAAAAGAAAGAGAGCTTAACTGAAGCCTTTCCTGCCAGCTCAGAGTGTGTCCAGCGAGTAGAAATCATCTTCAGCTCTGTGACAGCCACTGATCCAATGGGACAAGCCAGGAGGGGGCGGTTTGGGTCATCGTTCTCTGTCAAATAAGATTCACATATCCACAATTGGGCTGGCACACCAAATGACCTCCCTGTTTACGAGACTGCTGGTGATAACACACATCATCTCATTAGTCACATACCGCCCCTGATCTGCCATGGCACCTCCACTTACAAATGGCAGCTAAGCGCTAAATTTACCCTAATTACGCTCACGCTCCAATCACAAAAGGGCTGCTGTCTTTTGGGTTTAAGAATACTATTTGGCATGGACGGACATGCCAGTATTATTGCCGCTCTGTCGGGCTTCAGGTGGAAATAGAGATAAATGCTCAGTCCATGCACCTCTTCACCAGCAAGATTTGGAGACCGAAAGGATGTGACAGGCCTGTCTCATTTACTGGCCCCACCAAGGGCTGGGGTTCATGCAAAGCTGAGCCCACCAGCGGAGATCCCTCCGAGATGAAGTTTACCTTAGTAAGGTGAAGAATAGCTCTAGGTTACATGCTCAGATGCAGCGGAAACCTCAGGAACCACTGAAAGTGAGAGAGTCCCACCCGTTATCTCATGATGGCACAAGATCCTACCTCCCAGTTGTGAGGAAATTTCTCAAAACAAATTTGCGAGGCACCGGGCTGATAATGTGAACCTAATCATCTAACACTTGTACCCTTAACTAGTATTTCATATCTTCGTCATCTCTTTTTCGGCTTCCTTTTCCTCTTTCCCGCTTCCACTGGTGCTAATTCGTATTGGATTTTCATTCGTTCACCTTCCTGCGAGCATCAATTTCAGATGGCATGAAAAAGTAATATTCCAGCAATAAAGCCTTGATTTACACCCTTTCCCTGGCTCCCCCTCTTGCTTTTTATATTTGATCATTTAGTGGGGATCGTATAACTGTATATCAGACGCAAATGAAATCAGGTCCCGTGCACATTAAGGCCATGTAGAATTGCAGCTAACATCCCCTGTGATCCAGCATCTCGGCTCCCCGGCAAGCCAAGGGCAGAGTCCCATTCATTTTCAGGCCCATTTCCTCCTATGATTAGGCGATCAATCAATCCAAGCCTTCAATCTCATCAGGCAGACGGGATTATCTGCCCATCTCCCCCTCCGTTACTCGCTCTCTCCCTCTCTTGCGCTCACTCTCACAGAGCGGCACATTAACATCAGATCAAGTATCAGCAAGTGCATGCGGTCTGTAACGTCAAACAGACCACAGACAGACATCTCTTCATCTTTCCCGGCTCCTAATACCCCCACAGCTCCCATAGTGCACTGCATGCAAGCATGGATGGCGAGACGTTTGCAGAGACTGACAAAGAGGTACGTCTTTAAAGCGCTTGTCAAGGTATTAAGCCATAGGCCTACTTCAGGGAGCATCCTTTCAAAGTAGATGAATGGCTTCTCAGACCATCACAACACCACTTGTATGTCTCAAAGACAAAGCCCAACCTGTCTCTGTAAATTGTGTCTATAGGCTCATTTGTCTGTGCGGGTTCCTACACGTCTACTAAATCATCCAACCTGTCCTTTGACGTATCAGAGATTCCATACACTTGCCCGCCACCGTCTTCCCACAATACACCAGGGAGGACAAACACTATTTATCGGACAAGTCTATATAAAGCTTTCTCAGTGTCAGAGAGGGTAAGCGAATATGCCCTATAAAATCCCAGCCACTCAGACCCTGTTTTTACAATGATCCACACTCACTCTTGTTTACACAAGCGTAATGGCGAGTAAACTGCTACTTGTAAACAGTAGAATGCCATTTAATGCGACTGGCTGGGTCATGGTGGTTTCTATTCGCTATAAGACTGAGAAGCTGAGTTTGGAGAAAATGTGCATTTATTTTGTCCACGCTGAACATACAGAGAAAATAGAGTGCAAATGATCTGCTCTAGAGGCCTTAGTGTACAGGGAGATTACAAGACTGTGTCAAAACAACTTTCACAAATACTGTAAACACCAAAAAACTGTGGCCCTCAAAAATAAAAACTTAAGCCACACATAAAAAGGTATAAATGTCCATATATTTGATTCAGAATATCTGGATCAACTGGCATCTGCAAACAAATGATGAGAGTTCTGAGGTTTACACAGGTGTCCTAGCAAAATAAGCACAGGTGTTGTTCATCACTTTAACTATGAACATGTGCCACTCATGCCTGACAACCACAAAGTTGCGAAATCCAAATTTAAACAGTATATATTTTGTTTTTCATAGTTAACAAATAAAATATTTTTTGAAAAATGTGTTGAACGAGAGCTACATACATTATATGTAGTATAAAGTGTGCACTAGCATTTTTAGGTCTACTCATGAAGCACCAAAACGTTCTATTTACAGGTTTATTTGTTTTCTTTTTTTTTTTTTTTTTTTTTTTTCAACAATTAAGAATTGGAATACATTTTTGATTCAATTAAGCTTGCAATTTAGATGGTACAGCACCCAACAGATCCTGTGAGACTACAAACTCTGTCAAAACAACATTTTACACTTATTGTAAACTGCAAACTTGGTATCAGAAGGATTACAAAAACAGTGGCACTCAAAACAGCAAACTTAAGCCACACTTTCAAATGAATAAATGCCAGTGTGTTAGATTCTAAATATTAAAATAAGGTGACATCAGCAAGCAAATGACAACAGTTCTCCTCAAGTTCACAAAAGATGTCTTAGCAGATTAACCACAGATGTTGTCCATCACATTAACTATAAGCATGTTCCACTATTGAAATACTAAGCTTAAACAATATTTTTTTGTAATTTTTTGGTTCAATCAAGCTTTCAATATAAATGGTGCAACACCCAGCATATACTGCGAGCAGGCAATGCAAAAAATATATATATTTATATTAAACTATATATACAGCGAGTAAAATAAGTATGGAACACATCATCATTTTTGTCAGTAAATATATTTCTAAAGGTGCTATTGACATTAACTTTTTTACCAGATGTCGGTAACAATCCAAGTAACCCATACATATAAAGTAAGCAAAACAAATAAGCTCAGAAATTAAGTTCTGTGTAATAAAGTGGAATTAAACAGGAAAAAAGTATTGAACACATGAAGAAAGGGAAGTGCAAAAAGTCATGGAAAGCCAAGACACCAGCTGAACTCTATCAGTAATTATAAAGCAATCCTCCCCCTTGTCAGTGGAAATTAATATTAGCTGGTTCAGTCCCAAATGATGGCCTATATAAAGGTGTCTCATGACCAAAGTGTCACACAAGAAACATTTTATGATGGGTATAAGCAAAGCGCTTTCTCAAGACCGTCACAACCTTATTGTTGCAAAACATAGCTTACTGATGGCACTGTTATAGAAGGATTTCTATACTTCTGAATGTTCCAGTGAGCACTGTTGGGTGGGGCCATAATCTGGAAGTGGAAAAAACATAATTTCACCATAAACCGGTCATGACCAGGTGCTCCTCACAAGATTTCTGACAGACTAGTGAAAAATATTAGCAGACGAGTTGTCCAAGAGCCTCTTGTGGAGAGCTTCAGAAAGACCTGGAATTAGCATCTACAATTATTTTATTTGAAACAATAAGTACAAAAAGTAATGCACTCAACCGCCGTGGCCTGTATGCACGCTCACCACGCAAGGCTCTATTGCTGAAGAAAAAGGAAGGTTTTGTAGCTTCATTTGATTAAAATGAGATGGAATCATCAGAATATGACATAAAACAGTTTTTCTAATGCAAATGCTTTTAAGTGAAATTTATAAGCGCAATTAAAAAATCTAGATAAATAGTCAACAATTAGGATGTTAAAACTGTGCACCTCTTTCATAGAGGTTAAAAATATTCTCGGACACTTCCAAAAATGCAACTAAAACCTGCATTCTTAAAATAAAGTCTTGCTTGAACTTGAACCTCCAGTGCTCCTTAAAGCATGAAGATGACATTTATTATTTCCTGAAGCTGGAAGACACTGTGGGGCCCTTTACTCTCTGAAATTTTCATCATCTTTCATCAAAGCTATGTGCGCATTATCGTCTCCCACAATCCTTAGCAGCAGCCCTGAACCTATGACATGACACCACCCGCTTTCATCAGTCATCAGCGGCCAGGTTCATCTTAAAAACAGCTCCTCTTTAAATGTTGAGGAGGAACCCAATGAATAAGTAATACTTTTACACGAGCTGAGAGCAAGTGCAGGTAAAGAAATTACTCTTTTCATGTCGTGGCAAATACTCTTTCCTTTCTGACTGGTATGCGCCGGTGAAAAAGGGCATCTGAAAAATATTCAATGCAAGGCCACTTAATGGAAATGTGAGATATAAAAAAACATAACCCAAAAAGCTTTTTGATGTAAAGAAACTAATTCTGTTAAAGGTGCTGATCAAACTGTCAGTCTTTCATTATGGTACAATACCTTTTAGCAGCCATGCACTGTGGAAATAAAGTTTCAAAGTACCTCAAAATATCAGATTTCCTGCCATTCATATCAGACATGATATGCCTTCACTGTTCAGTCTTCACACATGAACAGCAGAATTATTTTCAAAGATGCATTTGCTGTGAATTGTGGCCTTAATCCTGATTTAACAAGCATGACCCTATCTACCCTATCTAGTATCTACCCTATCTAACTGAGTACTTAACAACAGCAATTTCAAAGGGCCTATTTTCACAATTCCTGCCTTAACAGTTGCAGTACGTAAAATACACTGGGAGCAGCAGATAGTCTCCTTCGAAAGTACATGCATTACAGAATACCATTCCTCTGGTCTGGATTATCCATTGTCTCCTTAATGGGGCTGGTCATCTGCGCACAGACAAATTCAACATGAAGGTCAGAAGTACAAAGCTCTGTAGTGCACAAACTAAAAATTCCCTCGAGCAGCAGTAAAGAAAAGTAAGTGAACCACAGCCTCAGATGACAGCTAAAGTCCCTCAGATCTCCAATAGGCCCCCTCATTGTCCTAAAAGCCAGCCGCCCCCGCAATAAACGGTTTTAATAACATATCACAATCCCCAAGCGTACTTTGCCTTTGTTTTCCACATGTAACCAGTTCTAATTAGGCAATGTGCTGCAAAACTTACCGAGGTCTGGCTGCCTGAGATCACAATAGCTAGTTGTATCTTCTACCACAGCTGTAATTAATGAGAAAGCCAGGCGACTTCTTCATGAAAAGGGAAGGTTTAGGGAAAAAAGAACATTATGGAGAAAATATATGGCTTGAAGTCTGACAGTTAGACCTTGGAGTTCTCATCAACTGTGACAAAAAGGTCTGATCTCTGTCTGTGCTGATGCAACCTGGTTTGTATTAGGAAAGAAATGCACCAAAAACCAAAATCATTGTAGAGAAAACAAATGGCACCGAGAACATCTACAACATGAGCAACCATGACCTATCATCAAGATGCAGTGTAACACTCATATCTCTGTGGAATCAGAAAGGATGTGCTTTATATATATGGGACGCTGAAGTAAAATAAAGCATGTGACACAAAATGGCCCGAGTTTGTCAATTTTAGCAAAAAGAAAGAAAGAAAGACATAAGAATTTACAAAAAATAATGCTGGTTCCTTTTTTTGTAAATTGTATCTAATTGCTGCAAGATTAGTCTTTAATGAGGTGAAAAGAGTGCATGTCACACCTCTGTTCATCAATTTGCACTGGCTACCAATAGCTGCTCGCATAAAATTCAAGGCATTGATGCTAGCCTACAAAACAATCACTGGCTCTGCACCCCTTTACCTTAATTCACTACTTCAGACTTATGTTCTGTCTAGATGCTTGCATTCTGCAATTTGTGAACAAGGCATTCTACTCTACTCTATTCTAAGTGCTACCCCAAAAAGCCACAAAAACACTTTCACAGACTTTAACATTTACTGTTCCTTTGTGGTGGAATGACCTGTCCAACTCAATCCGAATCTTCAAGAAATGGCTAAAAACACGTCTCTTCCATCTATCCTTGACCCTCTAACACTAGCACTCTGTATTCTATTCCTATTCTATCTACTCGTTTTCTTTTTATTTATGTATTTAAAAAAAAACACCTGATCCTTTAACACTTGTATTCTTTACAATACTTGCTTTCTTTTTATTTAAAAAAAGACCCTCTAGCACTAGTATTCTGTATTCTTTTTCTATTCTATCTACTTGCTTTCTTTTTATTTAAAAAATTCTCAATTCAATTCTCAATTCTCAATAACATTCTCAATTATTTTTCTATTCTTTCGAATTTTCTATCTTTTTTTTTTTTTTTTTTAAAAGAGACCCTCTAAAACTAACATTCTCTATTCTAGCTACTTGTTTTCTTTTATTTATTATAAAAAAAAATGTTTAAATGTACTGCATTAGGCAAACTGAGATATATCCAAGCATTTACATATTATTGCTCTCTTTTTTTGGTTTTGATTGCTTCTGTTGTGCTCATTTGTAAGTTGCTTTGGATGAAAATTATTTAAATTTTAAATCTTAAGATATAAATCTTAAATATGAATAATTTTTTATTCAAAGTTAATGAACATCTTTATTTTACATTTGCCACCCTATATGTTTATTCTGTAACATTTTACAATAAGGTTTTTTATGTTAAACTTTGCTCCTTTTAAATTATAAACATGCTATTTTTTATTTTTTTTATTTTTTATCTTGATGTTAGGTCATCATAAATTCATGTTAACTAATAATGCTAGCAAATTTGTACATAACCTTTTTGTAAATTGTTATTTATTTCCTTTTTCAATCATATCCATTTCTGGACTGGAAATTTAAGGCAAGCAAACCTGATCAAGAGGGAAATTCATTCTGCATTCCATATCAATAACATTTATCTGCTTATTAAGTTAATGAGAAGATTGTAAACATTACACCAACTGCATTAACAAACTCCAGCAATCTGATTAGCAGTAATTCAGTATTATGAAGAAGAAGAAAAATCTACAGCCTAATGGAAACATCCCGGTAGTCTCAGATATGAACAGTAATAAAACATCTCTTTATGAGTTATGCTTCATTTGCAGCTCTTGTTAAATGTGATAATTGCAATTACACCACACACTGAATAAACAAGCAATTAATACAGCTTCTTTAAAAGACTTTACAAAACATAATGATTATATTTAAAGGGAAAACATGTTTCAAGCTTCTTAAAGGTGTTTTAAATTAATCTAAATGCACTCTGGCCTAAAAAAAAGTTCGTCCAGTAAACACAAACACGGCCCGTGCGGGTCTTGCGTGTTAGAGAAATATCTTTCCCTATTTTGGCAGGCTTTGATTATCTAAACAGTAACTCTGCTACATATTTCTAACAAAATCATTGTATTTTTTCATACAACGTGTTTGCTTCTGTCTGAGTGGTTATGAGGCGGAATAAACAAATAGTTAATAAAGTTAATTCTACCTGTTGCACTGCAGTTATACAGACAATGCCTCATTTCACCCGTGTCTCGTGATTTGATGACTGTTCACGCAGATTTCATCTTCTCCAAGCTGTAGACGTTTTGACAACAGTCGATATAAAAGACTGAAATCTCTGCACTTTGTTACTTTCTCATCATTTCTAAACGCCCGCTCCGCCGCCTCTCTCTCCCGCTTCACCCACCGGTGCACATCCTGCTCACAGTCACAAACAGCGCAGCGAGCCAATGAACATTCAGAACTCGCCTGTCACCGATTTTGACGACCAATCGCAGTCAGAGCCGCGGCCAGGTGGGCGGAACCCTGCCAAAGAAAGGTGCTGGTCTCCATGGGAACATGCCAAACACGACGAGCCCGCAGCAGATGAGAATGACGTTTGAGGATCCTCATCCCTTGAGTGTAGAGAGAGGCAAAGCTGTAGCCGCACTTTATAAACACGAGCTTTTGTTCTGGATTTATTACAGTCAGCAATATAACCCACAGCGTACTGTACATATATATATATATATATATAATATTATTATTATTTGAATTCTTTTTTTTATTTAAAGTCAAATCTAAATTATACTTTTCCTTATCCTGTTTTTATTTTAATTTTTTTTATTGGTAAAACTATGGTTAATTTTCTTAAGGGTTTGATTACTTATATTTCTAAATGTAAATGTATGAATGTATTCTTTTTTTTATTATTATTATTATTATTTTTATTATGCAAGTACAAAGAGAAAAAAATGAGAAAACAAAAAAATAAATAAAAACCGGAGAGGCAAGGCAACCAAAAACCTGGTCAACCTGGTTTCCATCCAAGTATTAACCAGTACTAAACAATGTTTTCTTTACAATAGTGGGAAGAGAAAGAGAAAAAAAAAATCACAATGTACATTCCCCTTCACTTTATACATACAGCTCTCTTTTCTTTTCTCCTTTTTTCCTTCCTTTCCCCTCTCCTTCTCCTTTTTTTTTTTTTTTTTTTTTTTTTTTTTTATAAATGTATTCAGTTCTTTGCTATCAACATTATTGTGTAGCTATTACATTATCCAAGGGTTTCCCAAACTGGGGTTCATGAATGCCAGTTTAAAATGAGCATGAGTACAGTTAGGCTACTACCCAGCACTGGTAATAAAAATGTTGTTATCAATAGTGAAACAATTAAACATTATAAAATCATAACTCAAATAGCTATCTATGAACTTATTTTGTTTAAACAATTATGAAGTCTTTTAAAATAGTCTTTTAATCTTTAAAATAATGACCAAGTACAAAACCGAAGCTGTAATATACCCATAAGCCCTTGCACTTGATTAATTTCATTATGTATGCTTGCTTAGTCAAAGTGTAGGGACTTATGGCGGCATTTAAAAAGCTGTCATTAAGAATTAATAGCGGCTTTAACGCTTTTTAGTATTATTGATGTTGTTTTGTTGTAAATAGTTGTTTTGCATGATTACTTTTCCCTCTGGTAAACTTGGGTCCTGTTTTATGTTGGATCTAGTTTCACTTCTGTGGTGAATTAAGTTCGTTGATTGACCTAGAGTCAGTTACCATTTAATTTCATGTTTTGTTATTGCATTATTATCATTTATAAATGTTGAAATTAAAAACAAACAATGATGTTTGTGTGTTTTTTATTGTTGTTTTAGAGCATGCATGCTAAAAAAAATCTTAAAGCATGTTCTCTCTCTATATATATTTTTTTTATTTTATTTTATTTATTTATATTGCCTTTTGTCTTGATATATCTGAAGACCATAGCAATGTTTTTGCAAAAGGAAAGTATTTGTTAGAGGTCCACCAAGAAAAGTACACAGTGAACGTGATGTATAGCACTAGCCTTTCTCTATTGTCAGTTATAGGTTAGAGCTGAAGGTGAAATGAAGTCATCAGTTTAATCAGAAGATTACGTGCAAACAAAAGCATTCCTTAGGCTCTGAGAGATTTATCTGGGCAATGAAAGTACATGGCCACCGAAGCCTGTGACTCATGAGCACACTGAGACTTGGCAATGTCTTTGTTACAAACTGAGATTATTAAAAAGATGTCCCGCAGCAACTCATTATACCATCAGCTTAGGCCATTTTTCTCCTAACCCTTTAATTAAATCCGAATCTTATGAAAAATAAAGAAAAATCAACAGCTATCTAACTGCTGGCTAGTCTGACATTGTGCCAGCAGGCAGGTGTCTTGTCCCTCCAATGCTTAGCTCATTCTCATGCCCATCGCCCCTCTGACGATCGAAATCTCGCAAGTTTGTCCGTCTGTCCATCCTCCAGTTTTTCCTCCAGTCCACTCAGTTGTCTGAGTCTGTGGCTTATTTATTTCCCCTACATAGATGGATCTTAAAATAAATGATTTAATGGAACAGAACATTACTTCAGACCGACTACACCCATCCTTTAAAATCTTTCAGGGCTGTTTTATTGATTTAAAAATTCCTCAGCTTAGTGCTTGAATCTGTCCCATTAACTCTGAATGCTGGTTAGCCGCATACCAATAGTTAATGTTCTCTTTTACAATCAAGACAATGTAATTTTCTATGCCATTGTGGTGACAGAATAGCTGTAAAAACACGTCCATTTCTTGAGCACTTTCACTCTCTTTGTGTTATATCTAATTCCACATACATGAAAGGACATGAAAGTGATTGACTGTGGTGAATAGCTTAGACAGAGACTGAAAACACAATTATATTGTGTGTAAAACCGTGTCTGTCGTCACTAATTATCGGCTTTGTGAATGTCACTGTTTAGAGAAACAGCTCATCCACTGAGAACTGAGAAGTTAAGCAGGATTTTGTCAGAGTGAATCTTTTTTTATTTTTATTTCACGTCCCACAACAAAAGACAGTTCGTAAACACTTATTCTCAGCCCTCGATTCGTAGAACCTTGTGCAAAGCCTGTCATTTGTCTCACTGAATGATTGCTGTAACTTATGAAAACATTCAGATTCATTTTTTAATGTCAAGGTTCTGTCTAAATGGCCTTTTTATTGTTCTTCAATTCCTTTAAAAAAAAAATCATAATAAAGGAAAAAAGTTTGATATTTCTGTATTTACCGCTTTCTTTTGAAACATTTAAAAATGGAAAATCAAAAAGGAAAATGGCATGGTGGCTTCCTGATAAATATACACCTGGGCTACATGTTCAAGAGCATGAGCGAGAAGGGTCTGGCTGCAGACTTGCACTTGCACTCTCAGACTTGCATTCTCAGACTTGCATTCTCAGACACTTGCACTTCCGGTAGTGACATCAGTCTTTTTTATTTTGTTCTATTTATTGATTACTTTTTGTTTGAATCTCTCAACATTTTACAACAGTAGCCAGGTGGTGAAGACAAGAAAAAAGAAACTAAATTACGAAGTCACTTGCAATCGTCACTTGCACTCTCAGCTACCTGCGTCGTCACTTGCAATCGACACAAATCGTGCATGTTGCCAATGGAGACAAGAAGCTGTGGTGATTGAATGATTAAAACTAATTTAGTACCGTAACGTACAGGGTCCTGCAAGAAAAATACAAGACCCGCAAATCCGCGGCCACAAAACAGCAGAATATGAACGCAATGCACAAAGTCTCTAAGCGTTTCATTTCCTCCCATAGAAAATCATTGTAAATAAAACACATAATGTAGCTTAATGGACAAAGACAATGAAATAAAAGAGCTGTAGACAGTTATTCTATATGGAAAAACGCTTAACGCGAAACTTTGCATGTTGCATTTATTCTGGGCTCACCTGATTGCCTGTACATATATTTTAATAATGAAGAGGAGCATATTGAGTTTCTTCTTTATCATCTTAGTCTATTATTATGCCATGTTTTGAGAATGTTTTGCCATGTTTTATACATTATTCATTATATTAATAAATTATATTGAATTTGATATTTGAATAGCATCTCAATACATTAAGCCATATTAAGTGTTTATGTTTTCTACGGGAGGAAAACGCTCAATGAGAGACTTTGCATTCATATTCTGCTGTTTTGTGGCCGTGGATTTGCGGGTCTTGTTTTTTTTCTTGCAGGACCCCTGTACGTTACAGTACTAATTTAGTTTTAATCATTCAATCACCACAGCTTCTTGTCTCCATTGGCAACATGCACGATTTCTGTTGATTGCAAGTGACGTCACAGGTAGCTGAGAGTGCAAATGACGATTGCAAGTGACTTCGTAATTTAGTTTCTTTTTTCTTGTCTTCAACACCTGGCTGCTGTTGTAAAATGTTGAGAGATTCAAACAAAAAAGAATAAATAAATAGAACAAAATATAAAATAAAGACTGCAAGTGATGTCACTACCAGAAGTGCAAGTGTCTGAGAGTGCAAGTCTGAGAATGCAAGTCTGAGAGTGCAAGTGCAAGTCTGCAGCCAGACCCTTTTGGCATGAGCAGCTGACCTAGGAACTGACATCACAGCCTTGTTCTATCACCATTGTGCTCTTGAACAAGGCACTTCACCCTAGCTTGCCCCTAGAGGACTGTGACGTAAGTTCGCTGTAAGTGGCTGTGGATGAAAAGCGTCTTCTAAATGGAAAGTGAATAAGAGCAATAAAATGTGAAGAACAAATAGCAACTGCCTAAAATGATTTGTGCATGCAAACTAAGCGAAAAGCTGCATTAAAATGAATTTGGCTTTGAAGCGTTATTGCAAAAGCAGGTATTGAAATTGAAGTTGTAGTCTCATGTCTGGAAAGCTGATACCTCCACACACGTTGTATTCAGAGAATTCATGGTATGTGTCGAAAATAGCCACACATGAGAACATCCTGGACATAAAAGACAAGCACACACCCAGGCTGGTGAGAACTCGGACTATGATCTGTTCTTTGAATGAACTATTCTCAGATTTAGAGAAAACTGAGTGTTAACGTTGATAACAAATCATTGACAATTAAATCAGAAATTGTTATTCTTTCTCGCCTTTTATGGCAGTGTCCCAATAGATGTGACCCATTCTGTTCTTGAATGATCAGATAACATTTCAAATAACTTTTAGTCCACATATGCCTTCTTTGAGGCCATTAACATCCTACATCCATACTCCAAAAAGTTGAAATAACTAAATAAATCTACTGCCAAAACAGACTAAAAATCTTTCTTTTTTTTCTATTAATAAATTACAAATCTACTATTTTTAAATTATATAATTTTAAAAGAGTAACAGCAAAATGCATATCTTTGGTTATGAATACTCATACTTTACATAGTTTTATTTAACCCAGATATTAGTCAAATTTATTTACTTTTATCAAATGTAGATTTGCTGAAACGAAAACTAAAGACTGCTGAATTAAAGGTCTTGCAATTCAATATATCATGCCTTCTTTTGTCCATAAGAAAATACATTAACACTATAAAAACGGTGTTCGTCAAACTATTTATTTATTTATTATTGTAATTTTTTTTTTACTACAAAACAGGGGATGTGAAAGACTAATACTAGTTAAATAAAAGATGAGTCACCTCTTAATAATATAATATTTTCAGGCATACAGAAGACAAATGCTTTGGAAGTAACTGACACTACATCTATTTATTTACTTATTTACTTAATGTCTGTAAGACTTTCAGCGTTCTTTCAGACATAAAAGGTTTGAACATGGTTTGGTGTTCCTAAATTGTGGTTGAGATGGTGTGGAATTTTTGTGGATGGTGTCTGCAAAAATGTATGCTGATTTGTATGTAAAGAGTCAACAATAAGACTTTTCTACAAATACTATAGGAAAAAGTGAAATAAGCAACATTTGAGAGCATGTGTGGAAGGATATTGGGAGGCAGCAACTCTTGGCAGATGCTTCTCTGATCTGAGAGAAGTCAGATGAAAATAAGCAGAGAAGGAGACAGGAGGAGGTGGGGGAAAGTGTATTATCAATCTGCTTTACATTTGAAGGTGATTAGAATTCTTCATTTCTTTTGTGCGGACCTGGGCAGAAAGAGGCGAAACGCTGTTGGGTGACGGGTTAATTGAAGAATAATACCCTTCAGAATGATGGATTTTGGTGACTTGAGATGTCAGAATCCATTATGGGAAATTTAAATTTGCAATTAAAGAAGGAGGTAGGGTGCAAGATTCTCTCGTTTTAATTTTCCTTCTCCAATCACCCCCACTTTATTAATAATGCTCCGCATTACATGTCCGGCTACCCTATTACGTTTATGTCTACCTCCCTATGTTTGAAGGGAAAATAAGACTTGATTAATATTCTGATGCGTAAGTACAACATTCTCAGCAGAACAGGGACTGAGCAGCTTTAACTAACCCACAAGTCCAGCACAAAGACATTCATTTAGTTTCTGGTTATATTATGATTAGTTGCCTCTTATCTCTCCAGTCTGCAGTTTGAATTTTCTGTCGAGACAAATGTTGTACCAAAGGGCGGTTGATCTCTGACCCCAGTGGAATCTCTTTGGTGGTGAACGTGTGAGAGAGAGCGCGATCAGCAGGAGGGATTTTTGCAGTTGGGGGCGTAACACATGCCACGCCGGGTAATGTAATGCAACACAATCAGATGAGGTGACTTGTGAGGAGCGTGTCTTTGTCAGAGTCTCACCTGTTTTCATTTCTCATCCTCTGCAGAATGTTGAGCACTCAGTATGCTGTATGGTGGCAACACTTGTGTCTATGAATTCCATGTATAAAGAGATGCTCATTTGACCGTTTGAAAGGGTCAAATCCTGAACGAGCTCGTTTTTATTCTCTGTTACTTCACTCATGTTGGTGGTGCTGATGAACACGACACTGTTACATTAAAGCAAAAGTTCACCTTAAAGCTAGAATACACTACACGACTTCTGCCCAGATTTCTTCCCCAATGTCTGGACAAGTTGGCGCTAGTTGCTGAAAGTCAGAACCAGTCTGCAGATTTGAATTTGAAGGATTTTGTATAAAAGTGCATTTGGTCACAGACTCTAATTTTGTTATTGTCAGACTATGATTCCATCCTGTCAGAGGATATCAAACATGTTTGATTATTTGAGCTGATTTTAGAACATATATTGTTTTCATTTGTCACACACCTTAAGAAACTTTATGTTGTTGTAAATCTGTATTTTCTGTGGAACACAAGGGAGATGATAAAGGTTCAGGCTGCACTTTTCATGCAACTCAGACTGCACAGAAGCGAGCAAGTAAGTAAATAAATAAATGTTACATAATGTATTTATTTAGTATGCAATGTTTTTAATGTACTAGCTCAGTAATAGAATTCTGTTCATTTTTAAGGACCACTAGTTTCATAAAAAAGACATTTACAGAATGTTGCATTATTATTGTTTTATTTTGCTCTTTAAAAGACTTGTCAGAAATCATGACAAATCATTATTAAGGTTTTTTTAAATTTTTCTTCTGGTGACAATAACAAATCAAAACAAGTCTGCATAGCCTACACTTTTCTTTTCTTTCTTTCTTTTTCTTAAAAAAAAAACTTCTTGTAAGGCAACATTATAAGTAAAGCTGCTTTGGAACAATATTTATGACAAGCACTTTGAAACTGAATGGAAAATGTTTTACTTACACATCTACTTTTAAATATGGTATTTTAATCATTTCTTTGGGTTTAATACAATGGAAATATAAAATTATTTATTATTTTTAAGCAGTCAATTATTTATATTTTTAAGCAGAATTCTGTTATTATAATAACTTTAAGAGAGCACATGGCCACAATGACAAATGTGGAAATTATTCATCACTTGTGTGTGTTCTTAATACGGCTGAGTTGGGGAAAACTCTGATCAGGCACAATATTTGGGTGACTGCACACAAACACGGCAGACGGGAGAGTGGTGCGAGTAAATTCTGCCTGTCTTATGTTTTTTTGCGACGAGGCAATCTTCACCGGTGCGCTAATGCAATAGCCAGTGTCAGCTACTTTATCATCACTCGAAGTGACAAATGGGGGACAAGAACATCTCAAATATTCCAGCAGGTACAGGCTCAGATGAGAAAGAAGATAGTTATACTTTAGTTTTCTTATAGGCTGGAGGGAGAGAGGAAGGCCAATCGTATTGAGAGGGCACAGAGCTGGCAGAAGTGAATAACAAAGAGAATTTACAGTGTGCGCTGTGTTTTAGCAGCTGGTACCTGCGTGAAACAATGACAGCATAATGAATTGAGACAAATGTATTTTTTATTGCCTCCCCTTTTCCTTAAGCCCAGTTCGCTGCACTTAGCATTCAGAGCTCCCCCCGATCATTCAGACAGCTGGAAACAGAATTCATCCGATTTGTTCTGCTGCAACTCTTTCTCTCCCTCCCTCTCTCTCTCCCTCTCTCTCTCACGCTCACTGTTGTAATAGGATCTGCAAGAATCATTCAAAGGCTAGATATAATTTACTGCTCTTTGTGCACAACACTCCCATCCCCCCCACCTATCCCCGTCCTCAATCGCACAAGGTGCCCTGCGGATGAACTAATCACACTTGAAATATTATTTCTCCATCTTATTCCCCCGTTTTATGAACAGCTCTGGTTTTATGGTGCAATGGGTTTAACCCCTGCCTAGTCGCACCCTTGCTCATGCACCGAGTGTATGTGTTTGCTGCGGGGCTGGGAGATAATGGAGATAAAATGTCGCAAACATCTTCGTGTTCATCATCTACAACTGACTACGTTTTGACAAAGATCTGTTCTTAATTTCTGTTGTACCTGCAGCTTAATTTCCCCAGAGATGGTTTTTAATATGTAATGAAAATACAGGCAGCAAAAAGAGAAACAACCTAGTCTTGTTGCCAGGAGCTAGCCATTACCAATAAAAGGGACATTATATGAATACAGTACACATTTGTGTCCCATGAGAAGAAGAAGAAGAAGAAGAAGAAAAAAAAGAATTTAGAATTAGAGCCATAATACTTTTATTTTATTTATTTTTTTTATGTGAAATATTGGATATTTTAGATAAACAAATTATGATAGATAGATAGATAGATAGATAGATAGATAGATAGATAGATAGATAGATAGATAGTAGCTCATATAATATTTAGTTAGATTTTAACAGCTTTCTAAAAGTGAAGGCCGTCTTTTAACTGACCATTTGTTGAAAAAAAGACAAAAAAAGTTTAAAATGTAAGAGCTAGGCCATATTTTGTGCTTTATTCATGGAAACATGAACCTGCAGGCCTCCAATCACCCACAACCTCTCTCTCTCTCTCTCTCTCTCTCTCTCTCTCTCACACACACACACACACACACACACACACACTGTGATACACACACCTCATTAACCTTTCAGACTGAGCAGACTCTTGTTAAAGAGAGCAGACACAAACTGGCAAAGAACCTTAACAGAAACTTCAGTGTGAGTGGTATGGTATATATTACAATAGCAGTATATACTGTATGTATCATGCAAACCAAAATATAAAATTGTTCAGAATAAATGAAAAAACATTCATTAAATCTTTGCATTATGCCAAACAACACCCTTTTTTTCTTTAACTTGGCCATGTCCTGTTCTGCATTTTACACTACTGGAGGTTTCTTTGTAACACATGTATATAAAGTATAATAAGCCGTATAGCAAATTTCTATATTTCCCATATTTCTGTCACAGTGCAGTATACATATTGTTAGACCACCCAGCCTTATTCAATGCACTGATGTCTTCTCATTTATGTAACAGTATTTTTGCAACTTTTGTAACTTCTTTCTGTTCACTGCCTTTAGTGGTTCTTTTATTTGTTTATTTGACCATGCAAAGAAGAAGAACATAAGCAAGACAACTCATAGAAAGACAGCTTGTGTGTTTGAATGTAATGCTATTGATCAGGCCCCACCCCCATTGAGCTCTTGAGGGACAGCAGTGGTCTGGATTAAGAGGAAAGTCTTTTAACCTCAATTACATCATCAAAGAGCTCCTCATTGGCCAAACATGGAACAGGTAAATAGTTTTGGAAGGAGAACTGACTCAATTAGAGGAACAACATTTGAATGTTCAAGTGTTGCTCTGAAGACTGCTTGTTTTGGTCCTTTGCAGTCTTTGATGTCGGGTTCACACTGCATTTTCAACAACAGATTTTCAAAAAACTGACTGCTTTTGTAAATCTGGGCTAAAATCATGCAGTGTGAACCCCGCATAAGAAAAAGATGAGCCTTGGGATTTGACCTCTGAATTTTGGAGCTCTTTTCAAGATTCAAGATTCAAGAACTTTATTGTCATATGTACTACAGTACAATGAAATTCTTACTTTGCTTACTCCTCTCGAGAATAACAGGGTATAATGGGAACAAATATAACTTACACAGGCAATACAAAGTATGTAAAAAATATAGAAAATACAGTAAAGTAAAAATATAAATAATAGAGAACCCGTATGCTAATAAGAAAAAAAAACTGTCAATAAAACTTTTTCAGCTGCTATATATGTGCCCTTTTTATATGTACATTTCCTAAAATTCGGTCTTTTAATTTTTATGTTCTTTAGTTATGGTTTTTATGACTCTAAAATACCCTATAGACTGACTATAGGCGAAACCATAAAGTTGGGTCACGTGACTTGACTGGAGTCCGACTCAAGTTGCAAATTTAAGGACTTGTGACTTGCTTGACTAAATAAAGAATGACTCGACTTGGACTTGAGATCCAATGACTTGAGACTTGACATGTCTTTATAATAACTGCAATTAAAATAATAATAATAATAATTGCGACATAAATTGTTAAATAAAATGCAATACGGCATCAGTGATGCTGCACAAGCACAGAACGTCTTGGTCACATGTATGTAGCCCTCATTCCCTGAATGAGGGAACAGAGACGTTATGTCGACTGACGTTAGGGGTCTCACTTGGGAGCCCCTAACGTCAGTCGACATAACGTCGAACGTGACTGACTGAAAGGGAATTACAGCACATCAAATACAGAGGGCAAGAGAATCTCCCAAAATCATTTATTTCGGACATAAACACTTTGAAATTGACCACATTCATAAAAGATTTAATGTATTTACAATTTACAAAGCCAGGATGTTGCCACAGAACTATGTAAGCAAACAGGCTAGCTGCATATCGGGAGAAAGAATAGCAAACAGCATGGGTAATGATAAATCAAATGTTTTGTTATCCAACTTTGAATTCACTGATATTTGCCTCTCTAATCATAGTGCTTTAATGTCAAATATCTCTTTTATCGATTAGTGATGTTGCACAAATGCACACAAAATTGAAGATATGTTGGCAAAACAGCCCTAGTATGCGTTTATTTTATATTTATAACACAATAATAAGCAATTTCTCTAGAATATCAGCACAGTTTCCAACATTTGTGCTCAACCACAGCATCTCCGAGAAACACACTGATCAAAATCAAACATAGGCCTAATCTTAAAAGGAAAGTGGAAAATACAGGTATGCACAATGATATCTTGTTTGCTTGCTTTAAGTCTCAAACAAAATTCTACAATATCTATGATGTGATGGAATGAGTTTCCCAAATATTGAATAAAGAATATTATTTCCTGGAAGGGCATAAAGGAACAGTCTAGGGCAGTGGTGTCCAATCCTGCTCCTGGAGGGCCACAATAGCTCCAATTTTAATTAAAGATTATTTAGCCGTATCCAGATAATCAAGGTCTGTAGGTTTTCTTGAAACTTCAAGCGAGTGTGAGGGACAGGTTTGAGCTAAACACTGCCCTCCAGGAACAGGACTGGACACCCCTGGTATAGGGATGCAACTATCATCTAAATGGCCTACTTGAAGTATCTTGTGCTTGTTCACAAAAGTGTATCTTGTGTCGTTTTATGATTTAGAACAGTGGTTACAAGCCTTTTTCAGCTGTTATATATGTGTCTTCGATACACCCATTTGATGAGCCTGGACTTCATGGTGTTCTACCACCAGACATTTTATGCAGAGGACCACAAGGGATGAGGGCAAGATTTGTGACAGAGCACCTTAACTCCTGGAAAGGCCAGCTTATCACATTGTTTGACATTTTAGGAAAACTCTTGCCAGTCTTGTGTGCGATATCCATCTCATGGTTCGTGGGTGTTTTGTATTGGTGTGATTTTCTGAAGTTGAGACTGTCAGATGGTGGTTTTAATGTGTACAACATAAACTTGTACATTTTTACTTGGGCATTTTGGTTTTATTGAGTGTTTTGGCATTGGTGATGCTTCTGTTCACACAAACACACACACACACACACACACACACACACACACACACACACACACACACACACACACACACACACACACAAACAAACAAACAGCATTTCAGGCTCCAACCATCCATATCAGCTACGTTTCTCATGCCTTTGCACAGGTATTGACCCACGCTGAGACACAGACAGAGATTGAAAGCTCTAGATAGAGAAAATGTGGAGATACAGCAAGAAAGAGAGAGAGAGAGAGAAAGGCTGAGAATGAGGAGAAGGAGAGAAAAAGGAGAGAAAAGACATAAGGTAGCTCTCAGCTGTTCACTTGTACTTAAGAAGTGCATTTACTTTCCATTGATTTCCAATGGTTTAGTCAATTTCCTGTCACTTTTCATTGCAAGTACATGGGATCTCAGTTTAGCGGCTTACAGGAAAACAGAGAAAGTCCAGAGGGGAAAGTAGGAGGGTTTGAGTCGACAAACTGTCTGTCCCAGGATCATTCCTCATTCCTCTCAAGCATGTAGCCAATGTATAGATATACAGCATGTCATGCTGATATTTTTATGTGGCATTCAAACTGAAATCAAGCTATTTAGAGCATTTAAATTTTCATTGATATGACTGTCATCACCAATTAGACAGTAAACTGATATTCCATGATGGCTGGTTAGTGGATGTGATTGAACTGGACACACCCACATAATATGGAATAGGAATGGCAGGAAGTGGATTTTGCTGAAATGCAATTCAATTATTATTGTTATTATGAATATTATTATTATTTTTAACCAGTTTTGCATATTTATTTCCTGGTAGGTAGAGAACATTCAGCTGATTAGACATGTTTACAAGTCCACAATGTCAAAACAACTGGTAACATCCTGGTAACTGGCATCAATATAGATTTCTCTATATATATTTCTCT
Source organism: Cyprinus carpio (assembly GCF_018340385.1). NCBI lineage: Eukaryota > Metazoa > Chordata > Actinopteri > Cypriniformes > Cyprinidae > Cyprinus > Cyprinus carpio. Next base: position 40,213,275 of record NC_056603.1, read on the forward strand.
ATAGTCATAGACTAATGACCTTTATTAGGTTAAAATACACATCAAACAAGACAAACAGGTTGATATGGAAAATGCAAAATGTAATAATCCTTAATCCCCAAAGGTATAAATTTTAAATGGATAAGAACATAAATGATACACAATATTACACAATATTACATTAAAATAAACATTTATTGCAAATGTTGCATGGTTGCTGAGATAATCTCTGTGCATTCTGCATGCTGGATCCTCATTTCTGTTTCATTCATAAAAACAAACAAGATTTTAAAAAAGATATTTCTTACAAATGAAAATAAAGTGTCTTTTGAATACACAATAATGGTTTAAAATACTGTATGATTTGATTATTATTAAGCAAAATTGTACAAAGATGACCAAACTTGTTTAATCTGTGTTGAGCCTTATGGGAACTGTTAGGAAGTAGTTGATAATTATGATGTGTGCATGTTACATGCTGTGTTACAGAGATTGTTACAATGAGATTACATTTTAAGTCATGGCAACCTAACATTAATTCAGTAAAGACATTTACTTCAAATAAACAGTCAATTAATTTGGAGGATTTTTATTTTTTTTCCACTGTGCATGTGTGTGTGTGTGTACTGTTGTACCGCTGAATAGTTTTTTTTTTTTTTTTTTTTTTTTTTACAGGTATATTTGTAGCTGTAAGTCTTCTGCAATTATAGCTGATCCAGACATGGTAATAATAACCATGACCTTGTGAATCTTAGTTTTTCTTTTTATTCACCTATTTCTGTCCACATGCAGTGCAGATATCTTGTATGTTTGCTTCTCTGCTGCTGCTGCATTCCTTCCTGTCTTCTCTTGGAAAATAATCTGCTCGCATTGAACATTAATCCTCACTTATTTTCTCTCTGTGCTGGACCCTTTATTACTTGCAGGTGAGAAAAGCCCTGTCTTGCTCACAGGCAGACGTGTGTTTGGAAGGGGTATGAGGGGGGAGAAATAGCCTTTCTTTGGCACTGTGCTAGTTTTAGAAAGAAACAGTCAAACTTTGTTCTCTAAAGATATAAATAGAGGAAAAGGGGGAAATGTAACAAAAATACTTGAATCAGTTCAGGATGAGACAGTTGGCTTTTACAAGCCAAGTGTTCTCAGGGTAACAGCTTGAGCCAAATTATTATTTTTTCTAAACTTTACAAATCTTTACTATTTTTATATCTTTAATTTTTCAACTTTTAGGACAATTTGTTTAAAATAAAAAATAAGAAAACTTATTTTTAATCTTTTTAGCTTTTAGTTTTATCCATTCTTATTAGCCAATGTTATTGATTTAAATATATATATATATATATATATATATATATATATATATATATATATATATATATATATATATATATATATATGTGAATATTATATAAAGGGAAGATGGATACACACTGAGGGGGAAAAAAAATAGTTTATCAATACAAAAAGTTGATAGAATAAGGCAGAAAGCCAAAATGTTTGCACACTGTTTCCCAAACAGTGTCGCATTCTGTCTTCTATGTTGTGAGTTTCATCAGTCATCTGTGATCACTCCCCCAACACTTCTGTTTTTACAGCCATTTCAACACCATCTTGACTGCACATAATTCAAATTAATTTCTCCCCAATTCCTCCCATAGAGCGCAGACTTTCAGTATGAAAATGTGGCTTTTTCTTACTCTCACTAGTGAAGAGGCCATGCTATAATGTGAATATAGTCATGACTATGTTAGAATTACAGAACCTCAGACACTTTTATCTTCTGAGACGGACAATACACACACAGTTCATTAACATACAGTCATCTGTCTCCACAGGTGACAAATGGTGGAGAAAAAAAAAGTTTAGGTCAACTGGATGTTGTTCGACTAACCAAAATAGGGTGAGCCTAACCTCTGTTTATTGTAATATCACTAGCTAAGTGTACATGGGGAAACCATGGCATGACCATACCTAAACTACTATCAGGGAAAGTAATGCTGGTCAACTCATATCTAAAGAAGTGGTCATGACATCTGACTAGAAATAATGTTGCTTTATTCAAGTGTGTACAAATCTATGGGGGCTAATTAAAAGTACTTTTAGAATGAGCAAGCATAGGAGCAGCCATTTAAAGTATTAGCCAATTAACTGACAAGAATGTGACCGCAAGATACGCTAAGGTCAAAACGATATCTTTGAGCGACATGAGCACCTGAATGAACGAGTACAATAATATTAAAGAATAAATAGAATAATCAAATGTCAGAATAAGAATAATTAGAAATGGTCAAGCAACCAGTTCGTATGACAATCTAAATTCGAGATCATTTTAAAATGGAGTCAGATTAGATACTAAAATGGAGTCAGATTAGAACTGAACTTAAATTGAATAACTTTGCGTGTTGAAAAGACCGAACACGCAAGAAACCTTCAGCTACCACTGGATACCTTCCTTGGGCCAAGTGCGTGGACCTTACAACTACAAACATTGTTATGAATATATACAATATATTCATATATATATACAATATATTCATATATATATATTGTATATATATATGTCACAACACGCTGGAGCACGGGCACGAGGAAACGTGGAGATTTCACAGAACAAGAGTCTTTTAATCATCCAATAGGGAGACACAGAGCACAAGGATGACTTTCACAATAAGTAGACCTGACAGAGGAGAAATGCATAGACAAGAACTTATAAACACAGGACAATTGTCAAACACAGGTGCACAGAATGGCTAATTAAATAAACGAGGACAGGAACATGACTAAATAAGGGAACACAGGGACAGAAACAGGGGCAAAACATAACAAAACAGGTCCATGATCCTGACATATCGCTCCCCTCCCGGAAGGCGAGTCTTCGGACCGTAGAACAACAGGGGGGGGGGGTATGGGGATGTTGTTCACGGGTGGGAACTTGGGAGGCTGCTCAGGAGGAGGACGGACACCCAGGAGGGGGCCGGCAGACAGAGACCAGGGAGGTGACGATGGAGGGAGAAGCCAGGGAGGAAACAGGAGGAGCCAGGGTGGATCAAATGGAGGGAGGAGCCAGTGAGGAAACAGGAAAAACTTGGAGCAGGAGGAGCCGAGCTGGACCCAGGCCACAGCCGTGATGTCGACCCATGGTGGAGCCGACAGAGGGAGGAGCCATGGAGGAGGAATGGCGGCCGTCTCCAGGGGGCTGACCAACAGTGGCAGAGCAGATGGTGGAGGAGCCCGAGGCAGAGACGGTGAGCCAACGCGCCAGGGGGATGCCAAGGATCCGGGGGACCAGGGTGAAGCTGAGGGCTCTGGTGACCAAGGTGGAGGCGGAGATCCGCAGATCTGCAGCAGATCTGGAGCGACTAAGGACCAAGGTGGAGCTGGTGGGAGGAAGGAGCCCAATGGATCTGGTGGGATGGAGTGACAAAGTGCAGCCGGTGGAGCAGAGCCCTGAAGCGATGGTGGGTCAACGCCCGACCAAGGTGGAGCCGGAGGGACAAGGGAGCCCGGTGGAGCTGGTGGATCGCCGGGTGAAAGTGGAGGTGAGGGAGCTAGGAGCCGAGGTGGAGGCACTGGGTCTACGGGCCGAGGTGAAGTCCGGGCCCTAGAGGCGGAGGTGAGGGATGCTCCAGCCATGGTGATGATGGAGGATGGTAGATCTGCGGCACTCGCATCGTACTGATGCTGAAAGTGATGAAAGTGATATTGTGCCTCTTTGTTGTTCACTTGCAGACCGCAAGCTTCTAGAGGGTACATAACTCTGAAGTAATGAATTTTGGTAAAGGGGTGCAGAGCCAGTGGTGGTTTTGTAGGCAAACATTATTGGCTTGAATTTTATGCGAGCAGCTACTGGTAGCCAATACAAATTAATGAACAGAGGTGTGATGTGCATTATCTTGTAGCGGCATTTTGGATTAATTGTAGAGGTTTGATAGAAGTGGCTGGAAGACTTGCCAATATAGCATTGAAATAGTTCAGCCTGGATAGAACAAGAGCTTGAACAAGGAGTTGTGTTGCATGTTCTGAAAGAAAGGGCCAATGTGGTCTGAGAAATTCAGCTTATCATCAATCACTACTCCAAGGTGAAGAAGTTATGGTTGATGAGCCCAACTGGGTGGTGAAATTTCGATAAAGTGATGGGTTTGTTGAAACCTCAAGCAGTTCTGTCTTAGCCAGGTTGAGTTGAAGGTGATGGTCCGTCATCCAACAAGAAATGTTTGTTAGACATGCTGAGATGCGAGCAGCTATCGTTGGTTCATCATGATATAATGAGAGGTAGAGTTGAGTGTCACCAGCATAGCAAAGAAGCCATGTTTCTGAATGACAGAACCTAGTGATGCCATGCAGACAGAGAAGAGAAGTAGTCCAAGAACTGAGCCCTGAGGCACCCCAGTAGTTAGATGTTGCAACTTGGACACCTCACCTCTCCAAGATACCTTGAAGGAACTATTTGAGAGGTAAGACTCAAACCACTGGCATGCAGTTCCTGGATGCCATTTTTCAAATAAGGTTATGGTGGTTCACCATATAAAAAGCAGCGGACAGATCCAGCAAGATAAGTATGGAGGATTTGGAAGCCGCTCTTGCCAGTCTTAGGCCTTCAACAACTGAGAGCAAGGCAGTCTCGGTCGAATGTCCACTTCTAAAGCCAGACTGGTTGCTGTTCAGGAGGTTGTTCTGTGTGAGAAAGGCAGAGACTTAGTTGAACACAACTCGTTCAATTGTTTTTGCAATGAAAGGTAGAAGGGAAGCCGGTTAAGAGTTTGTTTCTTCAGAAGTGGGGCTATACGTTCCTGTTGAAGTGTTGAGGGAAAAACACCAGTGTGAAGGGATGTGTTAACGATGTGAGTGAGAGCAGGTACAACGGCAGGACAAATGGCTTGAAGGAGATGAGATGGAATAGGATCAAGCGGACAAGTAGTAGGATGATTGGAAAGGGTGAGTTTAGAGACTTCTGCCTTAGAGAGTGGAGAGAAGGATAAAAACGAGTGTATGTTTGCTGGTGTACTTGACAGTTTGTGGTTTAATTTAGAATTAAATTCATTTAGAATGATAAATGAGTCCAACTCATAGTTTCTGCATCCTAAGATGATCTGAATTGAGTAAATGTGTCTCTTGAAGGAAGATTATATTGGATTTAAGACGCTTAAGATGAGAAATGATTTTGGACCTATTTATAGGACCTTTAATATTCCATGATGTAAACCTAATGGATGACTTTCCTGTCATTCCTCCTCTGCATAACATAGACATAATACAGTTTAAAAGAATGAACACTGCACCTGTGAGCTGGTACCCAGCTTAGTTTCTCAAAAGGAGTATTTTTTGTGGCAACAAAAAAACATAAAAAAAAAAAAAAAAAATTTGGTTTTTTTTATTATTGAAAGGGGGGAAAAAAGAGTATAGTGTGATAAGAATACAATAAGGCAGCAAACCAGCCCTTGAACATTAGAACACCATGTACTAAAACTAACTACATATGTACAAAAACTAAGTAAACGGTCTAACAGTGCTTTGTTGGATGCTTTTAACGTAGCGACGTCTGCCTCTGCTTTACTGAGAGCCTCAAAGTTTTCCCCAGCTGTTGTTTCTATGGTTTCGAGACATTTTCCAAACACATCCACAGTTTCTTGAAATGATTCTATGGAAAGTTGTATTGGATTTGATTAACGTTCTCATGTCCTCTTTGAGATATTCACGCTGTTTCTCCAACTCCGAAGTCAGCATACTCAAAGAGAATTCCTCGTTAGCCTCTGAAGCAGCCGTCGCCATTTTAGCTAGCTTGCTACTTATCAAAGTTTTCTTTGGATCTTGATCAGTTTTCGCTTTTGAGCTAGGCATTTTGCCACCACACCTGTATTACAGTCGCCAATATATGCCTGATCTGTTATGGGTTACAATTAACTAATAATTAAGTTAAAGTTGTCGGGAGGCTCGCACACACGCAAACGCCGCCTACATTGCTCAAACCGGAAGTCCTGGTTTTCAAAATTTCTGAGGGATCATGTGACACAGAAGAATGGATCAATGATGCTGAAAATTCAGCTTTGAATCACAGGAATAAATTACATCTACCTAAATTATATTCAAATTGAAAATGGTTATTTTCAGCTGAAATAATATTTCATAACATTACAGTTTTAGTGTAGTGTGGTGAGCATAGGAGATTTCTTTCAACTTCTCCACACTTTACCATTACTTTTGAAAGGTTGTCAATGGAGAAAGTCACTTTTTAGGCCCTTGTGGTGTAGTTACAGCATCCACCAGCAGGGGCTAACGAGACCATACTAACCAGCTAAACTTTGATTTCTTGATTTTCACAATACATCACAGCCTGTGACTTTCTGCTTGTATAAAATAGTTACATAATAAAAATATTAAGGTTATTTGTTGGCCTCTGTGTGTGCTGTTCAGTGATATGGTGAACGTGTTTCATGTCACAGCTGTGACGATATAGTGAATTTGAGCACAGCAAGACTTCTGTAATGACCAGTTGGAATACAAGACTGGAGCTAGGCGTGATGTAATAAACTATGTGAAACAATCTCATTCACTCACATTGTGTCTAGGTCACAGTGACAGTTAGATCATGTTCTGCTGTGTGTGAGTTACCGCGGTGTGAAGTATTCTGATTGCTGTTAATCTGTTTGCTTGTTCAACCATATCTCCATTTAAATGAGAGCAAAAGCTATTCAGCAATAAAGACACCAGAGTGAAGCTCAAGAGGACAGCCAGCAGCTTGCAAATTATGCAGCACTAGAATAAAACACTTCTGAATGAGGACTACTTCATTTCGAATCTCATTCAAGTTTGGAATATGACCAGTATTTTCTACCAAAGCAATAATATATCATTTCTATTGTTTAAATTAGGGACAGTTTCAGTGTGTGCACTTACAATAGTGTAATTAATTATAAAAAATAATTAGAATGCAATTAGAATACTGTATGTATGCAGTTAATCATGTCCCTTGACCTGTAAGTAAATTTCTTAATAAGGAATTTACTACCATCTGACCACAGAGATCTATAATATCTGGAGAAAGCCATTTATCACCTCAATGACATCTTTCTATATAGAATTTGAATTTTGTCATGTTTTTAGCTTTTTTGATCCAGTCACCAGGGCTGTAAATGCCATGGCGTTGATGTTGGCATATTATGCAAGGTGATAAAAATTATAGGATTTTAAATAATTACTAGCCTTAGTTTGAACAGAAAGACCAATGGAATTACTAACAATAACAATGACAACAACAAAAACAACAACAATAATAATAATTTATTATTATTACTTCTACTACTACTACTACTACTACATAACAATAACCATAATAATTAATTGAATAAATTTAATCTAATTCAGAATCTTGACGATGATGATGATGATGATTATTATTGTTGTTGTTGTTGCTGCTGCTGTTGTTGTTGTACTGAAGTAGCAATAACCATAGTAATTAAAATAATCGATCTTCAGATTCTTTATAACAACAACAACAACAACAACAATAATAATAATAATAATAATTATTATTATTATTATTATGAAATAATTATAATTATAATTATTATTTTTTTTGTTGTGAGATGTTGTTAGTTTGTTATATATCTGTAAGACTAGACATATTTGACTATTTATTGCTATGAAAGTCATTGAGAAATTTAAGTTCTAGATTTGTAACCAGCAGCAAAATAAATGTATACTTTATGAAGCGCCGCTGTATAGGATGAATATGTTATCTCTGTATTTTTCAGTGGATTTCTCAATGGTTCTTGCAAGACACCGGCAGACTAGCGGCTTTGAAGGATGAGAGAGAGATGACAGAGGTCTCTCTGGAAAAAGCAATTATTCTGAGACATGCTGACTCCATTTTGTAATCTACAGATCTACCTTCAATCTCTGAAGGCTTGGGTGTCTCCCCTCCCCTGAAGGCCTCCTCTCTCTCTCCTGCCCGCTTGCACACGGGAATGGAACACGATGATGAATCTCACAAAAATAAAACACAATTTTTTGTACACAGAATGATGTGTGTGTGAGTGTAGATACACAGACGGCTGCTCCATCTTTTCCTCATTTGGAATGGAATGACATTAGATGCCGGTGCGTGTTTGTGTTCTAGTGACAAGTAACAGGGGACTATGGTCTCCATGGCAACAGCAAAGGCTCAATACATCATACCTCGTTACAGTAGTCAAGCGGGGATGTTTGGTCAAAAATTAATAAATCGAAGGAAAAATGGGATGGATTGCTCAGTATCTGTTACAGAAAACTGATTACCCTATATGTTATTTTTTTTTTTTTTTTTTAATTATCTCTGATTATTGCTTTAAATAAAAATCCAGTTTAAACCAGCTTAAGGTGATAATGGGTTTTAGTAACTACCATTTTGCAGACCATCTGCAGTTGGTAGACCATCAACAAACCAGCTAAAAACCAGCTTGACCACCATAAATGAATGTTCTGCAGTCAATACAGTATAAGCTTAATTGATTGATGCTTTGGGCTTTTTTATATCTATTTTTTTTTTTGTTGCTAGATGTTATCCATAAACTACATTTTATGTTCTGAAAGTGATTTCAACAATATTGTTATAGTTCTAGTTATTGTCAGTTTAGGAGGTAACACATTACAAATAATGCAAGTTATGTTATCTTTAAAAGTAAAAGTATGTTATACTTTTTTTCAAGTAACTACTCAAGTAATGTATTACTTTTAAATTTACAACAAAATATAATTTTTGTCGTCATGTTGAGAGAAATTTGGAGTGAGGTGCAGAGGCAGCTGTGTTTCCTACAGACTGGAGCTTATTAATTTCACTTTTTGTGTGAAAGGGTACCTTTAAAGTTGTCAAAAATGTAACTTTAGGGTTTTGGTTATTAAAAAAACAAACAAGCAAGCCTAGCGCAGGTAACAAAGGTAATGCAAAAGTAATATAATGCATTACTTTCCATAAAAAAGTTACTTTTTTATTTTTTATTGAGTAATACAATATTGTAGTGCATTACATTTTAAAGTAACTTTCCCCAGTGCTGGTTTTGGTTATAATTATTGTCCTTGGTGTGAAGAGCCCTTAAGTCTTGTAGATACACATTACAATATATTTCATATCATGTGTTTCGTATAACCTGTTTTATTGCCTTACCCAATTTACTTTAAGTGCAATTATGCGTCATCATGCCACAAATGCTGTTTATTGAGCTTTACGTGAAAAAGAGATTAATTTTGTAATTTAACCTTAAACTTGATTGCTTTGTATGTCTGTGCGAGTCTGTGTAAATCATAGAGCATGTGTGTGTATTTTACAGTAAAAAAAAAAATTGCTCAGAAATAGTCAGTGACCAGAATAGTATGATTGAAAGCGAATGCAAGGCTGTACTGGTGGTGGCACAAGTATGGAAAACATCAGTGTGAAGCATCAAAAGCTTTTATCTGCACTTAATGAAACTAACGTACACACACTGTAATCCTTTCATTCAGACAGGAAACGATATCACTGCTCTCCAACACCTCATACAAATCCAACACGTCTGTGTTCACCAGACACTTACACATTTACAGTCTCCCAGATTCTAATATGAGGCAATTTCCTCGTTAAGTGATTATCATCAGATAAGCAGGGAACAAGATTAGTTTTGTGCAGCGTCTATATTTCATTGGAGAGAAAACTTTTTAATATGTGTTTCCTCAGGTCAAATGTGCCTTCTTTCTGCTGCTCGTTTCGGAATAATATTAGTTTGATTGATGTTTAATAGGAAAATGTGTATCTGAATCCCATAAAATTCTTAAAAATAATGATTTCAGAAATTCCTTGAAGGCACAAACAAGGTGGAAAAGGATTCAGAAATTATCTTTGGTAATTTAAGCCACCGTTTTCAAGCATAATGTAACACAAGGCACTTGGGATGATATGCATATGAATGTCAACTTTATGTACTGTATGTTGACCTTATGCATAACACACACACACACACACACACACACACACACACACACACACACACACACACACACACACACATACGAATGGCAAGTGGGGATCATGGCTCCTTGAAAAATATTGAGAATTTAGTTTGGGGCACTTAATAAAAAAAAAAAAAAAAGTACACTTTTAAAGTTTAAGGTCTTTTATGGGTATTAATAGTTAAGAACATTTAACATCCTTTGAACCTTTCCATTGCACAAAAGGTTCTTTATAGTGGAAAAAGGTTCATTCAATTATTAAAATGTCCTTCATACATAAAAAAAGAAAAGGAAGAAGAAAAAGAAGAAGAAAAAGGGATCTTTTAGGAAATGTTCAGTGAAAGGTTCTTTGTGGAACCAAAAATAGTTATTTTATGTCATCACGGTGAACACATACTTTTGGAAGTACAGTAAACATTTTATTGAATTTTATTTCAATATTTGAATGAAATGTCTATGTTGCTTGCAAAAAATGTGTTATTTTTGTTCAGTAAGCCTGGATTCATACTGAAATACCTTTTAATGTCTTGTAGTCGGATGGTTTAGTTAGATGCTAACCAGTCAAATGTTGATATCTCGGAGGAAACTGATGTTAATGGAGATTCTTTCTTTCTTTCTTTCTTTCTTTCTTTCTTTCTTTCTTTCTTTCTTTCTTTCTTTTTTAAAAATAAATAATATTTAATTTAAGAATATGTGTTTTTGTTTATAAAAAGCTGTTCAAATTGTATTTACTTTATTGTTTATTTATTCATTTAATGTTGGCTGGAAAATGACATTTGACATTTATAAATCGATTTAATCAACTGAATGCTTTATATACTATAGAAAAATACAAATACATATATAATATTTATTTTCCTCATAGGTGAGTACAATATATATTGTAAGTACACGTTCCCATATAAATGTGAATATATGGTACATATGTTCAAATATATTTACTCATACATACCATATTTTGTTAAATGTACTTGCTATTATATATATATATATATAATATATATATATATATAATATATATATATATATATATTACGACTGATATAGTCACATCATATCATATTTTTTTATATATGAAAAGTAGCAGTTCCTCATGTATTATTCGGCAGACTTGAATATATTAATATTCAGTATATTTTCAATATAAAATAAAAAAATATATGCATAAGATGGATTTCTATAATTTGCACTCTAGTAGAAAATGAAAATGTTCAAACCGGCCACCAAACATCATCCTGTTTATTTGTTGTTAACTTGCTGATAATTTGCTTGCTGCCAAAAAAATTACTCAAAGGTTTTTGTGAGACAACTGTAATGATAAAAAAAAGATGAGCACACACACAATGTCAGTTATGAACTTGAGTATACTGATCCCTCCTGTGCAGTCAATACTTATTCTATCAAGTCCTGTCAGGTGACTTCACAGTCTGAGAGGAAAGGACACAAAAATGTGATCAACGCATCACAATTGACTAACAGTACAGCACGCATTTCTGCTGCAAACAACCTAATTCACAAAGTAATAGGGATCTGTCTTTGAAATCCTGTTTCCTTCTGTTCAGACACTCAGCACGCCTGCTTCTGCCAAAAGAGCTTTTTTCAAGAATAACTTCAGATAGCTGCACACGATTGTATGTCAAAGCCATTCTCCACACTAGACAAAGTCTGTAATTATAAAGAGGTTGGACATATAGTGCAAGAAGCCACCTTCTCGCCACACGGCTCTGTTTTAATATCTGTGGAATACGACACTTCCATGCTTGTTTTTTTTATTTCCTCTCTTCCTGGACTTCTGTAGTAAACACAATGTGTCAATATTTGATTAATATGACAGAAAAGCCAACATGGCAAAAATGGAATTGCGTTTTTTCCCCCGACCAAGATAAACAGTCGAAAGTGACAGACGCTTCAATAGCCCGAGCGAGTAAATCAAATGGAAATCTTCCTCTTTTCAATATTCCTCAAAAATGATTGCCTGAGCATCTGCCAACGTCCTGTCCCTCCTCATCACATACGCTCAGACATGCGCCCTCCCCCCAGCAACATCTGAATTTTGGCTTAACACGACCAAGATCGTAATGAGAAAATCTGAGTGAAACAATATCCAGCTTTATAATGATATCACATTCCCTTTGAAGGACGAGCGCTTTTGAGAAGTGCTGTGATGTTGAGGGTCTAGATTGGGCCCCAAGTGTAAAGGCCCTCGTAAGCAGCTCTATAACCGCCTGCGTTTGACACACTCTATGACCTGCGGTGAGGAGAAAGAGTGAGACGTTCTGTATTTTAACGCCAGCTGCAATATCCGTTCCTCAGACATGTTCTTTAAAGGCCGTCTAGGAAGGAGTTAAATTATTGATGTCAAATGGCATGCTGGATTTCATCTGGTGCCTGCTAATTAGATTGTAATTACGGGGGAGCTTTGTGAGACTGTCTGCTCTGATTAGAAACACTTTTGCGGCCTGATCCTCCTGACCTTTCCTTTAAAAACTTCAGCTACTCGAGATTAACAGCAAGCATCAGGGGTAAACGCTCAACAAATGAAGGTGTTCTGGATGAAAGATAACACAAAGGCTCATCTATGCAGCAAAACACTTATCAGCATCAAAGCGAGTCATTATATCACAGGATCACTGCTCTGGTCTGGTTTAATCGCCGGGAAGTTTGCAGATAAAAGGGTGTTTGTGCAGGATTCCACAGAAGAACCAATACGTTTAGGCTCAGTCTTATAATATTCATACCCGCGGTACTCGGCCGCATTAAGACTCAGGACTGTCTACTGTACATGCTGCTGTTGAACACTGGCACGACTCAGTTAACAAGGAACTTTCTCACTAACGTTTTTTAAAAGTTAGATAAATGTTAGGACAAAAGTAATGTTTATGGTACATTCTTATAATTTTATTATATTTAATATAAGCTCTCATAATGTTGAGAGAAAATGATCTGAGATTAGCATTCTCAAAACGCCCTTGTGGTGCTATTTATTCTTGATAAACAATCACATAATAATTCTCAGAACATCCTTATGATGTGATTTGCACTTGGTCAGTATTCTAAGAAATTTTTTTGTTTTGTTTTGTTCTTTAGATTAGTTCTACAGTAGTCAACATTTGAAGTGGATCAAAACCTTTCATCAAAGCTGTCCTAAAACCAAAACAATAACCGTTTTTGTCTTAGGACAAATTTGATGAACATTTTTGAAAATAAACGTTTGAATAACATTACCTTTTGGGTAAAAATAAAGTTAGTAGAATGTTGTAAGAAACTATTTTGCAACCTATAATAAACCTATAACAATATTCTAATCACAACAAGAAACTGGACAGTTTAACAATCTTAGAATATTAAAAATAAATGTTTAAATTATGTAATGTAGTCTGATGAAAACCTAATCAGTTGAAACGCTGCGATTTTTATAAATAAATATATATTGTAATGTATCGTCAGTGTGCAAACATTACCTTTTTGAGAAAAACAATCTTAGAACAACATCCTCAGAATGTCCTTATTGGTACTTGAGAAAAGTTTTAAGAAATGTTTTTTGTAACTTTTAAATAGCATTTTAATCATGTCAGGAAAAAACTTTTTTGGAGATTTTAACATTTTCAGAATATATATATATATATATATATATAATATATATATATATATATTATATATATATATATATCATTTTCATAATATATATATATATATATATAAAATTAAATATGATTGTTTATCATTTTTTCTTGGTTATGCTATAATCCTTCAAATATTCCCCTGGAAACATGTCAAGGTTATTATTGTATGTTATTAAAGCTTTTTGAATTTGGTCCCTTATTTCTAAGGAAAACCGTATTCAATTAAAACCTGAATAAGTCAGTGTAAATGTCCCAGATCTGGCTTTCCACCTTGTTAAATTATACTAATGGCAGATTTGACATATTAAACCAGTCAGCCAGGACATCAATTTTCTGAAGTGACATCACAAACGGATTTAATTAACACTGATCTTTTTTGTGCTTTATAATTATTTGCTCATACATTCAACACTGTTAAGTAAGATTTCGTAGGAAATAAATTAACTTTCAGAAATTTTTAAGAAAAATATGTGACAATGGCATCTACAGTTAATTTAATTTTAAATATCACTCTGTTAGGAAATAATAAGTTAATAAATTAATTTGCCAGCAAAAGAATATTAAATATTGCAATCACTCCCACGACCTTGCAGTGTGTACCAGGGTTATTACTGTTAACATTAAACGCAAGCTAAAACATTTTTTAAAAAAATCTTTACTTGAAATAAATATGTATATACATTATATTCAAAATCTAAATATTAACAAAAAATATAATAGTATGCCAGGGATACTACATAGCAAATCTACATAGCAAAAAAAAATGCCAGGCAGGGTATGGACTCTGAGCAGGAATGCATCTCCCATTCAGGAAAAGGATCCCCTAAACACACCTGGACTCCATTATCTGCCCATTTCACAGGCCTGCACCCCCTCACGGGCCAGCCTGGGAACCAACTTCAGCGCTTTCATCCTCTCATCATTAGAGCAGCACGCCCGGGGTCAGGGCCCTGTCCCACAGCCCTCCGAGCGGCAACACACAAAACTGATTTTGGTTAGGGAAAAAAGGAGGAAAAAAAGAGAAAAAAATCCGAAACAGGCTGCAGTCTGAGAAGTATTAATAAGAGCAAGTCTTCTACCAATTATTGTATTAAGAATTCTGCTTGGGGTTGGACCCTGTCCCAAAAACTATGTGAAACCTGAAGCCATACCTTAAAGGGTCTAGAAGAGAAACCCGTCTCTATCTGTCTGAAACAGACAGTTTGTAAGCGATGCTCTGATACAGCTGTAACCCTTCCTGCTTTCCATATCGCCTTCAACTGTTTAAAACATATGCATGCATACAGGAAAAATCTAACCTGGTGAAGCAGACGTATATTATGGTCATTTACACACCCTTGGTTTCAAACATTAATATGGCTGATATATGCCGAGTGCTAGATTCATTCAGATTTTGCAGGCTTTCCCTCCTAAATATACTCCTAAGTGTGACGGCTGGAGACATATGGATCTGCAAGGCCTCGCTCTCATTCACTTCCCTTTCCTTGACGCTTCTCCATATTATTAACTCTTTCAGCGAGAAACTAACTCTCATTTTGCATTATAGTTTAAAATATGAATCTTCACATTTCATTAATATTCTTAATGTACTTTGGGGGAGAAAGTAGCAAATGGGGCATTTGAAATACTTTGCACCAGTTAAAATGGACCCCCCCCCTGCAAATTCTTCATTTATTGAAGGAAATATTGCAGAGTGAGAATTTATGCTATAAGATTAATTTATAGGGCAAAATGTGGTGGTTTTGCACAGTAAATAGTATGCATACTGTGTATGTAAAATGTATGTAGTAATTGCATTAAAATAATCACAAATTCACATAAAAATGGAAACAAAGCTAAATGGCTAAAAAAGTAACAGCTGAATCAGAAATGTATTGATGTTGACAAAAATGAAGCAATATGTTGCTATAATAATCATTAAAGTGTCCTTTTACACAATTAAGCTTGAAGCCCCTTTTGTGTTGTGGTCATTTTGGTAAACAACCTCAAAATGACCTTTGAACCCAAACATGTTAATCAAACCCACACAGATTTTACTTTGATAATTTGTTACCCATTCATGGCAATATAAATGCATGTCTCAAAGACGTTTTATTTTTATATGTGAAAGGGTTAACCATTAAAGCACTTTGCCAGACCCATCTGAAATGAATCTGAGAAGCACATTGACTGGGACACCCCAAGAGAAGAAGGAAAAAGAGCATACATGGTCCTCCCATTATCATTTTTGCATGGGAGAGAAAGAAAAAACAAACAGTAATGAAGTGTAATGGTCCACTCTCTCACGGCACCATATACTTCACTCCCATAAATCTTAGCAAACATTTCAGGAGTTAAAAAAAAAAAGTTTAGCTCTCTCACAGAGGCCCGAGAGAGCTCTCGGCAGAACGTTACTTTGAGGTAACCGAGATGACACCTGGAGCACAACTTTGAAGTGAAGTAAGACTATCCCTCCGTTTCTGTTGAAATGATATATCGGGTATTGAGGAAAAGAGGAGGCTGGAGGAGTGAGGGAAGGAGAGGGCAACCAAGAAGGAAGAGTGAGGGAAAGTGAGAGAGAGAGAGGGAGAAAAGTACAACCACATTCCCTGCACATATTCTCCTCATTACCAGAGAGAGGGAGCCGATCGCGCTCAATTATTGGCTGCCGTCAGTATGGAACATCAGAATGTCTGAGTCTTATAATTTGGATTTAATTTCTTTCATGCACATTACCTAAGATTTATAAAATGTACTATTAAGCCAAGACACTACAATCACACAGGCACTGGTCAGTTGTGGGAAGCTAGTGGAAATTAGTGGAAAGAAAACTTCCAAAAACACATTTAAGTGCTTATTTTCTTGCACTTTATCTATTTGCATCTGTATAGATTTCAGTTGTGATATTTATCTTAAAGGCTATTTTTCCAAAGTGAGTTTTTTTTTCTCCATTTCAGTAGTGTTTACATACAGTACATCAAACAGTTTCCTATTTATATTCTGAAGGTTTTTACCGAGTGGTTTGTTAATATGTAATTTGCCCCATTCATATTTTATTACACATTTTATTCCTAAAAACATGGTAGCAATACATTGTTTAGACAGTACTTTTTGATTTATGGAGTGATTAAGAGAGAGAGAGAGAGAGAGAGAGAGATCAAAATCCTCTCTGTAAAAACTTTTAACTCTATGTCAACAAAATGAAATGAGAATTTTAAACATGGCTTTATATAATATTTAGAGTTCGACTCTTCATTTTTTAATTTAATTAGATAATGCCTCATTTGCATAATTAAACATAACTTGTAATACAAGATAATAGTCTTAAACTGTGATTAATCAATTTGGGGAAAGTATGCTGTAATTTTTATTTTTATTTTTATTTTTAACTGATTCACCTATGGTATATTTCTGCATGTTTCAGTGATTAGTTTCTGTCGTTTGATTGAAAAATATGCAATAAATTTTGAATTACATCATATTTATTTTTAGTCAATTTAATTTTAGTCTAATAATTTTAGTTGATGAAAATGACCATAATTAAACCACATAATAAAACAATGTTATACATTGATGTAAACAGCAAAAACAAACAAATGGGGGAAAAAATTATAATGTAAAAATTTTGTCAATAGTGGGCCTATGTCTGATTTAAAAAAAAAAACACCTTGGTAAATGGCTATATTCAGTTATTTTGTTGACGAGATTAAAAACCTGCTCACACCAGGAATGACAACTTTATTAGCATCCACACCAAATTATTTAAAACAGAATGAAAAAAAAAGAAAAGGAAAAAAAGAACTGAAATTGACATGTAATAGTTATTGTCATGGGCATTGTCCTTGGCGTGAATGGGCCTCAAAACTGGGAAAGTCTGATGGCAGAATTTGTCACTTTTGGGTGAACCTTTCTTTTCTGTTGAGCAATAGATAGATTGCACTTTGATTTTGTAGTATGCATGGGGTTTCCATTATGAGTGAGCTATTCCTTTAAAATGCTCTGTGTACTAAATTAGACAGAAATTGTTAGCAATGTTCCAGTCGAGGTGTATGCGATCACTTGATCAGTTGACCTGCTCTTGTCAGGGACAGCCTCATATTCCTGCCTGTGAGGAGGGCCTGTTTAAATAAAGCTCTTGCTGCTTCCCTCAGTTCAAAGGAATGACTCGTCATTCCCAGTTAAATCTTCCCCCTACTCTGGACGTCTCTTCCTCGGATCCTCTTCACCCATCATTTCTTCTGACGGATGAGATTGAATTAGTCTGACCTGTCCTCACAGTTCGAGCGTAATTTGGCTTTGACATTGATAGCAGGGAAGATGCCTGACATGAATAGATGGAAGAGAGAGGGAAGACAGAGGAAGGAAGTGATCACAGGATGCATGGCATTGAAGGAGGAGCCCTGCCTGATTTTAAGGCCTTGACCAAATAAAATGCCTTGCTTGATATTTGATCTCATTATCTCACAGGACTGTTAGGGATCAGTCTGTTAGGGACCAATCCTGGCCAATCAAGCAAGCGGTTCATGTGCAAAGACCTTGCAGAGAGAAAACCTCTGCTGTTAAAACACTGTTCTAAAGAAAATTACACCAATAGTTAACAATACGCTTTTAGATATTAATAAAAATATATATTTTTAAGAACTTGATCTGCAGAATGCATAAAAAGGGTCAAATTGGACCATAAATATAACATGACTCATATCCGTTTTTCCATGTATGCCCTTGTTGAAAAGCAATGTGGTTAATTGTATTAAATGTGCACTTCTAATGTACTTCAAATCTTTCATGTCTATATTTAACACACTTAAAGGGATAGTACACAAAAATGAACAGTACAGTTGCTGGTCCCTATTGACTTCCATAGTATGAAAAAGAAAGGGGAAAAAAGGATTTGAGGATGATGACAACATTTTTTTTTTGTGGTGGACTAGCCCTTTAATTACACTTTGTAATAATTTCAAATTAAAAGTTTTGTCACGCTTTAAAGAAGTGCATTTATTTTGATAAGTTGACTTACAGTACTTGAGTACATCTAGTATGTACACACATACTGTATGTATATATCGGTTTGTGTCTATCAAATTCATAACACAAGTGTTAAAGGGTCACAAAAGGTATTCTCGTAGCATCATTAAAATTACAGTTTAACCACTGATGTCACATGGACTATTTCAACGATGTCTTTACTGTGTTTCTGAGCCTGGGAGCATTTTAGTTGCATTGCTGTCTATGCAGGGTCAGAGAGCTCTCTGATTTTATCAGTTATATCATAATTTGGTCTTACAGGTTTGGAATGACATGAGAGTGAGTAAGTAATGACAGAATTTTCATTTTTGGGTGAACTTTCCCTTTAACAGTGGACAATTCTGTAAAAGGTTTGACATATTTTCAGCTGGATTTTTTTCAGTCCTGGATATGAGCTTCTCTTTCCAAGCAATTCTATGGAACTATTGCCTATTTCATCATCTGCCAAATAAAAGCCAAATTTTGAAAATCATTGTAACTCAACAAGCCATACAGTGCAAACTGTGGGACAGTAGACAGTGCACATGTTTAAAATGGGCAACTACAAACCATTTGAAGTTGGTTTGAGTATGACCTAGATCAGGTTTACCTAGATCTGATTCCATTTACCTTTTACATCTTCTTTATCCTATAAAATAGGACTAAAAACAACAATAACAACAACAACAACTTAGGGTTGTGTGTTTGTTCAAATATTAACAAACAACTTAACAAGCACTTCTAAAATGGCTGTTCTGGGCCTATCTTTAGCAGACCTAGAATGTGGGCAAAGCAGAAATAGGGAAGGGAAGATCAGTGTCACGCAGCCTTCAAAGGCACTCTGAGATCTGTGCTGCCATGGCTTTCCTCCCAGCTCTCTGCTCCTCATTTGCTGCCTATGTGGTCATACGTCTCAGTGCCAGCAGCCAGTAAACCATTCATGTTTTCCTTTTAAGACAATGACTGTGATCACACAGCCTTCTGTACACTTGTGTCTTTTGTAGTCACTCCGGCTTAACTTGTCGAACATTTGTACCCTTGATGTTCCACAAATGATGGAAGCAGAGCTTGGAGGGTTTTGCTAAACCCTCAGACCGATTAGGAGAGAACATGCAATGCATGAGACATCACATAGCACCACTGCAACAGTGTACCATACTATGTGAGCTGCTCAGTGTTTGGAGATCCCATGCAGTGCTTACCCCTTCATCTGTTACGTGAACTTGAGCTTTGAGACTGAATAGTCTTGAATGCCCCTGTTCAAGATTTTAATTGATATTGAACTGGGAGATTAGCTACTCATGCTTCCATTCTCCAAAAAAGTTTATTCTCCAAAGGGTCTTGGGGATAATGAAGCCCATCGCAGCATCCTGGACCACAGGGCTCATGCATAGACACACGTTCACCTACAGACAGTTTAGTTCAGGGGTGTCCAAACATGTTCTTGTAGGGCCACTATCCTGCAGAGTTGAGGTCCAACCCTAATTAAAAACATCTGAACCAACTAATCAAGGTCTTCACACTCACTAAAAACTTCAAGTGTGTTGACTCTGCAAGTCATTGGCGCTTCACGATCAGGAATGGACACACCTGGTTTAGTGTTTTCAGTTCACCTCCGCTGAATGTCTTTGAATTGTAAGAAGCAAAAAGGAAACCCACACAAACACTGAGAGAACAGAAAAGGCCTCCTGGCCTGATTTAAAGCAACAGTGCAACTATTGAGCCACCATTCCATCCTGAGATACTTTTCAGGTAAATACTAATCAAGTACAATAGTCTCATGATATTTTCTCAGTTTTCATTCAAATTTTTGTGTTGACTGCATACCTAAAGCTCTATTTGTCCCTGGTTTTCACAGTGGTATTCAAAGAAAATGCTTATAGCTTTTGATTAAATTGGCCTATTTTCATGAGGTACTTCGATTCTTTGGGTTATTTGGAGTACAATCACTATGCACTCTCAAGAAAAAAAAAAAAAAAAAACAGTACAAGAGCTGTCACTGGGGCAGTACCTTTTCAAAAGGTACACCTTTGTACGTTATTTACCCATAATGGGCTCAGACTGATACCTTAAAGATATATAATAGTATCAGAAATGCACATTTTAGTACTTTTTGAAAGAGTACCATCCCAGTGACTGCTTTTGTACCAATTTTTCTGCCACATTGCTGGTCTACCATTTTGAATTTCATCTGTTCTAAGTCCTCCTTTAAGTTTCACCTTTACCAAGTTTGGCTGACATCATTTCCAGTCCATGCTGGCCAAAAGTTACCCAAATCTTGATATACCAAACCATTCTTGTGTAAATCTAATGGATAAATCTCTGAAACTCAACTTTTACTCAACTGTAAAAATGTTCAGGAACATTGTGCTTCAAAGTTAGCCTTGGAAAGCTAATTAAATCTGGGGCCCTGAATCAGTGAGGTGAACTCTACACCAACAGGTCACAAACCTTAAAGAGGAAGCACCTTTGCTTAATATCAGTGCTACACCCAGGCGCTAACTCAATTTCACACTCCTAAACTCAGGCCCCGTGCTTGGCCAACATCGCATCTCAGTATATGTACCATCTGGTCAAGCGTTTGAGAGGAAGTGGCTTGGGTTTGCACACTGATCCAATTAGGGCATTTTTTTTAATTCATTAAGGATGTTCTGTTGTGTTTTAACTAGCTCAGCATGGCCAGCTGCTCTGAAGCCACTTGCTGACCAGGATAGCTCATATCTTACACTCCTTGAAACTCCTCGAATCCAGACAGTAGGGGGTACGGAAGAGCAAAGAGGAACTGCAGAGGTACCTCTTCAACTTCCTGTCTCTTAGAACTCTACACTTTGGGGCAGAGATGCGTAGTATAGGGTTCCTCTGCTACACAGGCTCTAAAACAATAGAGAGTCAGTCCCACAGGCGAGAAATATTGGAAACAGGAGGTCTGATCCGCTGCTGTGGAAATGTGAGCCGTTAGATGGTGAAAAACATGTTTTCAGACACTTGTCTAAATCCATGCCAACTGATCTCACTGTGCGCCTTGTCATTCAACACTTTGTCGAGGATCATATTCTTACGCTAAGGACAAATTGCATCTCTTCAATCAGTTAAGTAACACAGTGGACAGTGGGGGTTAACTGTAGCTTGAAAGTGTGGTTGTTTGAAATATGAATTCAAAACTATAAGTCCTTTGAAACCGTGTCATTAGGTTTGGACTAAACCGAAAGTGCTTTAAATGGCACAATATCAATGCACAACTGTGGCCTACAGGCAGATACAATAGCAGTCCTTTATCAAGGAAGACTTCAAAAGTGGAGTTAATGCCTTCGGTTAGCTGCAAGAGAGGCCCACCATCAACTCCTCCTGCCATATTAAAGCAGTTTTGTTTTTTCAAAAGAGCATCTCATTTCATAGGGAGTTTTCCTGCATTAGAATTAAACCAATATGGTGTGAGTGTGTCACATTCCTGAGCACAGACCCACTGGCTGCTTTTCATAATGAGGGAAAATGGGTTTCAACACAGGACAAAAGATGAGCTTCTGCGGAGTGTTCTGCACTTATGCACACTCTATGTGGACACTTTGAATAAAAGTACTTCATTAAGTAAAGGAATAGTTCACCTAAATATAAAAATTCTGTTAATATTTACCCATAATTTTTTGAAGAAATGTTACTCGGCTTTTGCAAAAAAACAACAACAAACAAAAAAAACAACAACACAAGAAGTAAATTTTTGAATTTGGACACAGATGAGGGCTACAGATGTAATCTTTTGCAGATGTAAATATTATCGGTGACTAATAACGTAAAAATTACTTTAAAATGACTTAAAAACAGTCTCATGCTTTTAATACGTTTATGGTGGTTTTATGGTGCTTTTTATTCTTTTGATGTTTGACAGCCTCCCGATTTTTAGCATTTAGAGTTCAGTGCTAATATAATTCTTTTTAAATTAAGCATTCATATAAAACAGATTGTTGCAAATCAGTGCAGTGCAAGTTATTGTCATGTGTTTACCAGATGAGAAGAAACTGAATTTTAGTTTGTTCTGAACAATAGCATCAAGGTAGCAATAGCTTTACTGTAGCTGGTGCTAGTTTGATTCCTAGAGAGCAGGTAGATGTTACGTTGGTATTAACTGACTATACACTGCACTCATTTGGTACTGGGGTGTATTTTGTAAAAATAACATATTTTCATTGATGTTCCAAACAGAGTGATTTAACTAAAAAGTAATGTTGGAGGAAAGTGTATATTTTGGTTGCTTTCATTATAGTGTGTATGCTTTTAGTTTGCTTCATAATCTAAAGATGTGCCTATTATTTTATTATTAACAGCATACTGTTTTCATATAATATAAAAATTCATATTATAAAGTTTTTCTGTTTGCTATTAAACTCATCATATGACACCTTTACAGTCTAGATGTCAGGAACCTAACATTTGTCTGTGACCATTTAACATCCAAATTGTTTGTAATAAACTGAATTGACTCGGGTAACTGAGACAAAATGTCAAAGTTTAGCCGAAACACTTCCTGAATAAATGACCAAAGAGATGCACTGCAACTTGCTTTGAATAAAAGCACCTGCCAGTTGAAGAAATGTAAATGTAGATTGTTTGTGTCTGATTGCAACAAGATGTGAGTGTTTCTTCCAACATCCTGTCAAAAACCTTAGTTAAAAGCCATACAGAACAGGAGTTCATTAATGGACCTGAACACCAGCATTGTGAAACATCCCTGCTGGTAGTAATCAGTTCTTTTCTATTTCTCTTCCAAATACTGTAAATCAAATAATCAAGAGAAACAAAGTGAGACACATGCACACAAAATACAGGCATATTGTAATCGCCAGCAAATACATGTATGATGACATGCACAAAGGGCGTACGCAAGGGATGTCTCATCTGATCCCGCTCTGCACAAGGCTTTGAATTAGCCTGGAACGTTGCATTTGATCCTCTGCACAAGTCAAAATGAATCTCCGAGCTCTGCTTTTAACAGCAAACTTCACTTGGAATTATATTTGATTGTAGGTCTTAATCAAGTTCAATTTGTCATAAACCGCCACTTCTAATTAGCTACGTGTCTACATATCTTGCTTAATATATTTTAATTAATCATGTTCATGAATGCTCCCTAAGAGGAATTTCAATGTGACTGCTCTTGCAGAGAATACCATACAAGCCAGACAATGGAGTACTAGGAATTTGTGTTCGGGGGCTGTCAAATCATGTGCATGTTGCATTAGATTAATTGCAATTAGGGTTAATTACGTTTTCAGAATCAAGCTCACACCAATGATCAGATGAACTATGCTGCTTATTTTTGGATCCATGTGTGTTTTAATGGCAAAAATGTGCGTTTTAATTCAAAGCGACCTTTGTTGTGTTGTGTTCTTCAATCATGCCAAAAACGCATCACACGGTAAACTTTTATGCTCATACTTTTTAATGTATCACAATGAGCAAGAAACATACTTGATGAAATATTTTCAAAGGAGTATATTCAATTACCATCTACAATCAACTTAACTAGGACAACAAGGTTTTTGTGACAAAAGTTTCTCTTTAAAAGTCTGAAGTTCCATGTGGTTTATGTATGTTAGTCTCCATGTAATTTGGTACAGTTTGGAAATCTTCATCATATAATTACAGTAACAAAAAGCTAACAAGACTACAGTATAGAAAAGACATCAAGAACAACATTTTTGGTTTAACTTGCTCTTTTTGTACATTGCAAGGCTGTAAGTTCTACCCTCGGATGGGCTACCTGGAGCCACAGAGCCGTGCTTGTGAGGCTCGGAGGAGGAGGAATAATTTGAGGAGAACGAAAGAGAAAAAATAATAAAAAAAAGGAAACACAAAAAGCATCAAAATTCCTGTGGCACCAGGAGCCACTAAAAGAACAGGAAGCTCCAGGAGCAGTTCATCGTTGAAACTGGAGCAAATGTTTTTTGTTTTCGTTTGGTTGCTTGTTAGTTTGGTTATTAATTTTGGTTGATTCGCTTTTTTTGTGGTTATCTGCTTCCTCAGGAATGACACCCAGGAAAATCCCCTCCCCTTGAACAGTAAAGTCACTCTTTATGGTTGGATGGATCTGGTCGACTCCACGCCAGAGTGGAACCACATGTCAGTCACTGAAGCGGGCAGGAGGAAATGAAACAGGTAGCAACACCATGAACTGGGAGACAACGTATGCGAGTGTTTGTGTCCATCCCGTTCAGAAGTGCAGAAAATGTCCGAGTAGATGCAGAGCCAGAGAGAGAAAAAGGAGATAAATTCCTCTCCGTGTCACGTATGTCCACTGGTTGCAGAGTCCACTCCCGTCGGCATATAGTGTTAGTTAAATAATGACTTGATATCGGGGCGCGTCGGCCCTGCCTTTGGCTCCCATGCCCAGTTTTGGTGTGTCAACAACAGCCTTCTCAGACATCTCAATGACATCTCTCAAGTTTCCCAGAGTTCGTTTCTCTTTATTTCCTTCTTTGTCATTTCAAAGAAAAGTGTTGATGTCTTCTTTAAATATATCTATATCTGTATACATGTTTATTTTCACAGTGGGCAAAAGGATGACCTCTACAGCAAAACCTGTCGCTTTCGTTCTCTCTTTGCAAAATGTCCAAAAAAAAAATTAAAATAAAATCAAGTATCCCAATGAGAGTTGATGTATCTCAGCCACATGTTGGATTAACCACAATAAATATACACTCATCAGGGGCACCAACTAAAGTTTTTCGTGTTTTTTCAACTGCATGAAGCTTTGGCCACATTCATATAATTAACGAAAATAATAACTGCTCAGTGCTTCGATATCCTCTTTCGCCACGTTACAAGATTATTGTGTTGAACATCAGACTTGTCAAACCCTTTACTGAAGATTCAGCTTTGCCATTCAGTATGTTTTGGTGCGAAATGAAAGTAGAAAATAGAATACAAAGTATAAAAACTCAGACTGATGCTGGCTCTTATGAAACACACACACACACGCACACACACATGCTCGCGCTCCCACATACAAAGTCCATGCTGGCTGAAACAGTTGTGAGGGATTCTGCCCCACACGAGAGCCTATAAAAAACGAGAACACTTTGGAAGCAAGAGATACACAACTGTGTCAAGACAAACAAATATAGGAACATTGTAACACCATAAAGTGGCCAGAGAATGATAGAAAACAAATAGATGTGATTTCAATTTAAAGCTGGCATTGTAACATTAATTTATAAATGGACACCGATAAAAATGAAGGAAAATAAAATATACAGTTATATGAAAATAACCAAAAAGATATTATCTGAGACCAAAACAATGCAAAGCATTCAAAAATAAACTATACAATATCAGACTTCTCAAAAATAATTATGAACAATATTATAGATATCATGGATTGAGAGGAGTGGATCAGCTTGCAGATCAAAGAAACCCAATTTCAATGGCATGCACACCAAATAACACCAAATCAAATTGTTCTGCAAGACATAATGCTTGTTTACACACCTGGACAAGTGTGCAGATACATTACTAAAGCCAAATACGTTTGCGCCCCTCTAAAGCATCTTTTACACATTTCAAAAATGACTTGATTTGGAAAAGAAATTAACAATTCCATTTATGATTGGATGGGGGCCATCTCGCTAAAACACAACCATTTCCATTGCAATGACTTGGAGTGAGGGATCTCTTTGGACACTTCTACCTTGTCGTCACGCAAAACAAGGGGCACCTAAAACAAATTCTGCTTTTCCCACTCTTATAATGCTTTGGAATGAAAATGTCCCTTACAGACCCGCAACAGACATTTCCTGCATGAAAATGGCTTTACACCCTGCAGACAACGAATTCCCTACTTGCTTTTCCAGGAGGGGAAGTCGGCTTTGCCGAACAGCCTTTCATTCTGAGACTAGTTCTAAATCAAGAAGCATGATGACACCAGATCAGGGAGATGCGCAAGTACCAGACAGGTTGTATTATGAACATTTTTGGTAACCACTATGACTTGGTGATCTAGTTCAGGCGAGTAAAGTCATTTAATGGCTGCAGGGATTCTGTTCACTCTCAACACATCATAATCGGGGTGAGGTGATATTCAGCAATCCATGATGGCAGAGTTACACAACAGTTTACAGTCACCTTAGAAATGGGATAAAACAGACTTATAGACTCAATTTGAATAAAAAGAAGCAGTCCTTGCTTAAGAAATTAAAACTCAGGTGTAGTATTTGGAATGCACTGTTATTTTTTACAAAGATCATTGGCTTTTAACATTGGTCTGTTCAAAAATGAAAAAAAGCTAAAATGTCCTTTGGAACATATATTCACAGTCTTCAAAGTTCCGTTTTGCAACAAGAAGGGAAAAAAAGATGTTGCAGGGGCAGGGAAATGGTTTATTGTTTGTTTCTTTTTTTTTCTTAAAGCTTAGCCAAAAAGCAAAAGGAGCATGCATCTAGATATTTTTCCTTTCCAAACCTACATTAGCAGCAAAACATATGTCTTTAAAGACCAGACCTTTTATATATATATATTTTTTTTTTTACAGAAAGAAAAAAATAAAAATAAAAAATGAAATGAATGAATGGATTTCATGTGTGACAGAAACTTCAACAAAACCTCTATTTTACAAACTGCAATGGCTCTGTAACGGTGCTACTCCACAATGCAAGGACAAGGGCCCTTTTTGATTTTTGGTTTTCTTAGTATTTGACGTAAAAAAGCCACCTGTCTGCTTGCAAAGAAGCAAAAACGGCAACTCTGATGCGTACTTCTTTTATTTTAAAACTTTGTTTTCTTTCCTTAAAAACAGCAACAAATTCTCAAGTATAAAGAAGCCTCTTTTCTCATCTTTATGCACCAATGGTGAAAGTGTTAAGTCTTTGGATTTTCTTTTTGTTTTAAAGCGTGAGAATTATTATTATTATTCTTTTTTCATTTTCATATATGACAACACAAAAGTTGAAATGAACATAAAGCCTATAGCAGACTGCAGCCACATTACATGGAAACAAGTATCTGCTTTGTAGTGCTAAAGGAGAGGCAGTTATCTCCACATCTACAAAGGCAGGGGGTACAGAAAGAGGAAAGAAAGGAGGAACAGATAGATAGCTAGAAAGAAAGAAAGAGAGAGAGAGAGAGAGAAAGTCAGACAGTGGTAAGTGCATTAAGGTAACACAAATATAACTGAACAATTTTCAAACACACCCCAGATTTCTCTTCGCTTTTGGTCAATGCTGCACCAACCAAAGGTGAGAAACCCCTTGTGACAGAGAGATTCAGCTGGGAGAACAAAAACAAGAAGCTGAGAATTGGACAGAAATAGAGTAGAGATCGTTTCCTGCTCCTTAATAATCTAGTCTATTGGAATGACCAAGACAACATCAAATGAAGCGCCTTAAAGTTGGACGATACAAAAGCTAAATGTACACAAAGATTTTTCAATCTACCATACTGTTTAAATTCATTTCCAATGCAACAATCTACTGAACACCAAAAATGTATATATCTATCATAAATACAGAAAGTTTTTTTTTCCTAAAAAACAAAACAAAAAATAAAATCTTTTTCCCCCACCAAGTCTGCAATGCTTTTCGTGTCTGGGTAAAATGGGATTAGTAACTCTCCCATTAAAACAAACAAACAAATAAAAATTAAATGATAATAATAATTAAAAAGGTTTAAAACCATCAATTTAGCTACTCACTGAATGCCCAGAAACTTTAGTTGAGTTAGTATCATTTCTGAATACTTTCTGCCAATATATGTCATACAAAAACAGAAATGTCTATCATTTGTTTGGAACAAAATGAATAAAATAATGTCTTTTTGTCTTTTTGTAACACAAGAAAAGGTTGTGAGCTGTTGACCTGAGAATAAAATAGACATTACATTATTTTTCTTTTCTTTAGCAAGCCATTGGTATCTGAATGCTTAGATAGCAAGAAAACTGTAAGACTATTCTCCCATACAGTACATACTGGCTTTATGTGACTGTGCTATTAAGCGGAAATACTTTTGCAAACAAGGGACAGCTTGTTGTCTCGTTCTTTGTAAAGAGAATTGTGGGGCCATTCAAACAACTTTGAGGCAGTCCACTGCAATACAGTATTCCACTACCAATAACTGACTGTTAAACTGACTGCTGTGATCTCTATTCATTTATATATGGAGTTGTAATAAACTAAAACCAGCATGTTGATACGGGAAAACAATCCACTAACATTTAAATTTTTGGTTACAAGCTTTGGAATTGCAGTTAGTCTTTACACATCTTTTTCTGAAATTGGTTTGTATACTTTAAACATTTTAAACATTGCTGCTTTTTTTCTTTTGTTTTCTTTTGTCTTGTGTTTTTTTTCCTTTTTCTTGTTTTTTTTTTTTTTAAATATTGTTCATCACTGAAAGCTTTTACAATCTGATGGAGTCCGATCCTACACTAGCGAGATTACTACTACAACTACTGTTGTCTTTGAGACAGCCAGGCTGTTGTGGCTCCTCTGCTGGCCTGCCCAGCCTGTCTGCTGACTTCTGACTGCTGTCAGAATCAGACTCGTCGGTAAAGACGTCTGTTGGTATCGAGGTCTGGACCCCTGAGGTGCTCAATGAACTTGAGGTAACCGTTGAAGGAGAGGAAACTGAAGGAAAAGAAGACAATGCAGATGAAGGGGTATTGGGCTTCCCAGCTAAAGCTCTGGAGAAAGGGGTCTGGGACCATGATTTGCCTGTAGCTGTTGTGTTGAGTGGAGTGGCTGTGAAGGAGGAGGAGGTGCATGAAGATGCAGACGCTGATGAGGACGGTGTGGTGGCTGACGCTGTTGGCGGAGGGGATGGGGTGTTGTTTGAGTGAGTGGCAGACTGCGAGGTAGATGCGGTGTTAGGACTGGGGAAGCAGGCTGAAGAGTGAGGTAATAAATTAGTAGCGTGCTCTTTGGCATTTCTGGATCTCTTGATTGTTCTGTGTTTGTGCAAGGCTGAATCCAGGTGTTGACTGAGCGCTTTGTCCCCTTCTATTGTTGTGTCACAGGCAAGGCAGTCGTAGAGGCCACCTTTTGCTGAATTCCCACTGTTAGGGACCCGAAGCAACATCTCTTGCAGGTTTGCCACAGACTGACCAAAAAAACAAATTGACTTGAGGTGGCTGATAGCCGCTTCCTCCTTACTGAAGACAGCTTGACACTTGCGGCACGCCAGCCGATACTGAACTTTGGGGACGATATATTGATCAAGATGGGGGTCTGCACCTTTGCCATCCACTTCATGCTGCTCAGTGGCTAGGTTGTTGTGAGTGGAAGAGGTTTCGACTGAGGAATTGCTCTTTTGCTCCTCTGTTTTTCCTGGATCTTTGGCAGAGTCCTTACGATCCACCGAGTTTTGTGACGTTTGGCTTGCTTTGGGTTGCTGGATCTGCTGAATCTGTCGCTGCTGCTGCTGAAGCGCCTCCTGCAGGCTCTGCTGATATTGCTGGTAATGTTGAAGCAAAGAACCTGGTGACAGCCCCATCAGGGCCTGTGATAAAGCTGGGTTGTAGGGGAAAAGACTTTCCATGCCATACATGGGCTGAAGATATCCACCTTGAAGAGCACCTGGTATCTGAGGGGCATAATATGGAGAGAAGCCAGGCATAAAGTAGGGCAGGAACTGACTTGTTAGCAGAGCTGTTGGATCTGAAGCTAAAGCTGCTTGTAGAGCTTGAAGTTGGGCAGTATCGACCACATACTCCATGCCAGGTATTGGCATCGAGGTGGCCGGAACAGCAGTGTCTGGTTTTTCTTTCTTGGCACTGGCAGCAGAAGTGGAGGGAGTGGGAGTACCCCCAGCTGAGGATGGTGTGGGGGGCTTCTCAGCCTTCTCCTTTGGTTTCTCTTTCTCCCTGCCCCTCTCAGGATCACGATCTTTGGGAGCATCAGGACGAGGGCCTGGCTGGGTCATCAAAGAGTTTGATGTAGATGTGGGGGTAGGGCTCGAGTGGGCGACAGATGTGCTGGCCTGAGCTGGGCTGGGCGAGGCCAATGAAGAGGAGGAAGGGGTCTTGTTGGGTAAACCAGATGTGGGGAGACTAGGTGAGGGTACACTGGCACCAGGCATGTTCAGGAGGTTCGGAGGTTTCGGAGGGGTTAAAGCTGCAGAAATTGACACAGAGAAGCAAAACATGATTAAGATTGTTGCAGTATACATCTGAGAATTAGTAGTTCGTTTTATGTTTTGTCAAAAGACTCACACTCATACTACAGACATAATGTGATGACATACCTGAGTTGGATGAGTTAAAGCCTGGTATGGAGGGACCACCAACACCTGGCAGGAGAACAGAGGGGATCCCCTGTAGATTTGGGTAACCTGACTGAAGGTTCAAGGCTTGCAAGGCAGGTGTGTCAAACATCCCTTGTTGCTGCATGGCTTGTTGTTGTGCTAGTCCCAGGACCTCATTTGCTTTCTTAATACGGTCCATCTCCTGCTGTGCCATCAGCTGACGAACCGTTGCTGGATCGAAGTACTCTTTCTCTTTATCGAGTTGACTTCCAATGGTATCCTTTACTTTGGAGATGTGTTGCTGGGAAAAGATGTGGTCTCGCACTGAGAGGCGAGCACTGTATTTAACACCACACAAAGAACATTCTGTCTTAGGTCCTTCGTAAGAAGTCTGGTTAATACCAAAGTGCTTAGCCATGCTGAGCTTTGCCTTCTTTTCCTTAGCACGAGCATTTTGAAACCAGACCTGAACAACTCTCTTCGGAAGTCCAATGTCATTGCCAAGTACCTCACACTCCAGCATGGTTGGAGTCCTATAATCATTGAAGCAGGACTTGAGCACCTTAAGCTGAAGATTAGTCATCTGTGTTCGGAAGCGCTTTTGACCAGGTCTGTCTCCACTATCAATGCTTCTGCTTCCAGAGGCCCCGGGACTTGGAGAACAAGGGTCGGCCAGGCTAGATGTTTCACTGTAGTCTATTATATTTTCATTTTCAAAGTCTTTTG
The DNA here is from genome assembly GCF_018340385.1 of Cyprinus carpio. Lineage (NCBI taxonomy): Eukaryota > Metazoa > Chordata > Actinopteri > Cypriniformes > Cyprinidae > Cyprinus > Cyprinus carpio. Next base: position 40,244,765 of record NC_056603.1, read on the forward strand.
TGTAGAAGCTTGTTGCAGGGCTCACCAGTCCTGAGGACATCTGTTCATCGTTCTCAATGGAGAAGACTGCACCCCCAGACTTAGAGAGAAAATCTCCACTATTATGGCTGTGCTTTGCATCAGCACTGTCATTGTCAATGTTTGCCTCATCACCTGTGGTAGTGTCAGTGATGGCTGTATTCACAGAAGAACAATCATCATTATCAAGTTTATTTTGATCAAAGTTTGTGTTAACTGAGGAAATGGTTGGGCTTTCAAACTCCTCTGCTCCCTCAACCTTAATAGATGTTGGGCTCAGAAGAGCCCTGGGGGACAAGTCCATGCTTTTGCTCACAGGTGACAGTGATGAACTTTGTGCATCATTGTTAGACTGGGCAAGATGAGCATAGCTGGAGATATCCAGAGGATCCATCTTCAACTGCATGGCCTCCTGTTCAGATAGCAGACCAGAAAGCGCTAGGTTGTAACCAGCACGTTTAGCCTCATGCCAGTGGCGTGAACGAATATGGGCCTCGAGGGCAGTTTTAGCTTTGAATAGGGCTCGACAAAATGGGCAGCGGCGGTGTGCTTGAGTCGGCCCAACAGCCCGAAACTGACCTTTTCTTTCTCTGGCTCTTGTGTTTTGGAACCATACCTGTACCACTCGTTTTTTAAGCCCCACTTCATGAGCAATGTGGTCAAGCATTTTACGAGTAGGATTGGAGTCAAGCAAATATTTCTGGTACAGAATCTCTAGTTGCTCTGGTGTAATAGTGGTTCGGAGGCGCTTGTCTCGTTGTGGCTCCTCTCCACTATTCATGCTGTCACTTTCTCCTGGACTAGTTCCTGCCTTCTCCTCCAACTTCCTCTTCAGGGAGTTCATAGTGGATGTGGGTGTTGATGGGGAGGTGGCAGAGTTGCTGGACATTTGTGGTATTGCTCCTGCAAGTAGCTGGCTAGCAAGCAGAGGATTGCTAGGATCAAACAACATGAAGGACATGTCCATTGGGCGATCCAAAAACTGAGGATGAATGAACTGATTTTGGACACTCAGGAAATGCAGTTGCTGGTGTTCCTGCCAGTGTTCAAATGAAGGGAAGGCAAGTTTGCACTGCTCACACTGGTACGGGATCATTTGCTGGGCCAACTGCTGCTGTGAAGCAGAGGTTAAATGAGGATTAAGGGCCATGTGGGAACTCTGGGAGGTCTGACTGGTATGTGAAATGGAGGGACCACTATGCTGTTGCTGTTGGGAAAGGGAAGGTGAAGAAAGCTTTGAATTCTTTGGGGCTGTATGTGTCTTTTCCTCTCTTTGTGGTCTTTGCTGTGGAGTCTCAGATGGATGAATGGTTTCCTGTTTCAAAGATGACTGTTCTCTTTGGCCCAATGATGTTTCTGAAGAGTGTTTTGATTTTTCATCAAAAGAGTTTGATGTGTTAGCTGGTGTAGGCTCCTCCTTTTCAGATGACGTGATCTGAGAGAATGCAGAGGATGAAGGAGGAAGAGGGCAGAGGCTTGAGGATGAGGGCATTGGTGTTTGACCTGATGACCCAGAGAAAGTATAGTATTCATGAGAGAGATCCACAGAGTCCTCATTTAGACTGTCATACTGCCCGTCTTCCTCCTCATCTTTGTAACAGAGCTTCTTTTGATGTTTAATAAGGTCAAATATGCGTTGGAAAACCAGGCTGCACTTCTTGCACTGATAGTTTAAGTTGGTAGTACGAATGTATCGGTCATTGGATAACTCGCGTCTGTCACCTTCTTTTCCTCCTTCTCCCTGGTTCTCATAATTTTTACGGGCTTTCTGTCTGGCATTTTGGAACCACACAACAATGACTCGAGTTGGAAGGCTCAGAAGATTGGACAACTGCTCAAATTCATCATCTTTAGGATAAGCATTAGCATCAAAGAAATCTTGCAGCACCCTCAGCTGGTAGTCTGTGAACCTTGTCCTCGAGGACCTCTTATTTCCAAATGATTCCTGCTTTTGAGGCTCAGGGGAGGGTGGCTTTGAATCAATTTTGGTTTCTTCAAGAGTTGTAATTGGAGGGTTGTTAAAATTATAAGGTGAGTCTTTGTTGCGTTGTCGTTCTTTAAAGAGTGTATTGCGGAACCAGTGCTTGATGACTTTCTGGGGGAGTCCTGATTTATCTGCCATTTCCTTAATTTGTTCCTCGTTGGGAGAGTTGTTGATGTCAAAATACTGGCGGAGCACCCTTAGCTGGTCATCTGTGATACGGGTGCGGGGTCTCTTATTCTGTTGCTGCAACATGGCAGGGGTAAGCTGCTGTTGGTAGAGCTGGGCCAGATCAGTGGCCAGACTGGGCTCCACAGCTGGCAGTTGGGAAGGAATCTGAGAAGGTAATGACTGGAGTGACATGGGCTGCATCATAAGTGGAGAGAAGAGAGGCAGATCCATTGGCATTGGAATTTGGGCCAGTGAAACTGAAGGCTGAGGAGTTGGAGCAGTTGGTGGTGTCAGGGTAGGAGCAGAAACGGGTATATTTGGTGTTGGTACCCTTTGGGGAGGTGGAGGTGGGGGTGGGGGTGGAGGCGGTGGAGGAGGTGCAGCAGCTTCGGGTGTCTGAGGTCTCAATGGGTACAGCTTGTCATATTGTTCCCTGTACTCTTTGGCAAATCTCTCTAGGAATCTGAATGGAAAGAAAGCCTGGTGGATATGCTCCTGATGACTCTTGAGAATCAATATGTTGGAAAAGAGCTTGCCACAAGACTCACACTCCAGTTTCTCTAATCCTTCAATGGGGTCAACTACTCTGGTGACACCAGCTGGCCCACTGCATCCTGCCAGAGATCCTGTTGGCTTTCTTTGTGCTTTTTGCTTGTTCTCATTGTACTGAATTACTAACTCGAAGCCAAAATTCTCCAGTAGGGCTTTGGTGGCATTCCCTCGGGCATCTGAGGCAATCCTTGGAGGAGGAAATCCAGAGTCATGGTTCACATTTACAACAGCTTGAGGAGGATCTTTCTTTTCTTTGGACTTGTCTGACACATCTTTTGGAAGATGATCCTCAGTTTTATCACTAATTTCTTTATCCTTTGGCAGCTCTCTTTCTTTCTCAGTGTGAGGAGATGGCTTTGGCTTTTTGTCTACAGGGTGAGAAAGGGCACTCTGCTGAAGTAAAGCCATTTGGCTCGATCCTTGGGAGTGGGAATGAGATTGGTGCTGTTGCTGAAGGTGGTGGTGCATAAGCTGTTGTTGTAAGCAGCTCTGTTGGGCCTGCTGGGCAGCGTTTTTCTGTTCTTCCAACAGTGAAGCAGCAGATCCGCTCAAGTTCAATGAAGAGGTGCTCGGATTCATTTCTGGATTCAGTTGAAATTCTGCCCCAGGAATGTAAAACGGAAACAGCAGCTGCTGTTGCTGAAGAGGGAGAAGAGCGTCTGTTGTCATAGGGAAGTGCTGGAGAAGAGGGTTAAAAAGCTGGGACTGAAGGAGAGCAGCCTGCTGGAGCTCTTGTTGGAACTGAGCTTGTGCCTGTGCTTGAGCCTGGGCCAACTGCTGCTGCTGTTGCTGGAGCTGCTGCTGATGACCCCTTGAGGATAGCATATCTGCAAATTTCTTCTTTTTCACTTCATGATTCTCAGAGGGAGAGGGATGACAGGCTGAGTTACCCAAATTCTCTACATTGTGAGAATGACTTGACAGATGATTACCTCCCATGATGCTTTGTGTTGTCTGAGCTCCAGCTGGAGAGCTGCTCCTGTTGCTGGAGCTGGTAGTTGAGTTAGTGGCTGGAATAGGGCTTTGGGTTGAAGTGCTATTGGAAGTGCTTACGCTTGGGCCACTACTGCTAACAGCACTAGAAGTGCCGCCAGCTGCTTCAAGCTTTGCTGCCCTGGCCTTGGTTTGATGAAGAACAGAGCGCATATGAATCTCCAGTGTAGAGCTCTGGCTGTATGCTACATTGCAAGTGCTGCACTTGAAGGGTTTATTATCAGGGCTGCTGGTAGGCTCTGGCTGACCAGTGGTGGATTCCTGTAGAGCCCTTTTGACTTTGTGTAAGTGAGACACAGAGTTGTAGTGTACAAGAAGAATATTCTTTTGGGTAAATGACTCTTTGCAGACTGTACACTTGAAAGGACGGGACGGATCTAGAAACTTCTCCATAGTAAAGTTGGGGCCTTTCCTAAATGGCAGGGCTCGTTTGGGTTCAGATCCAGAATCTTCTAGCAAAGATCCAGAGTCACTGCCAGTTGGGCTTTGCTTTTCCTCTGGGTCACTGTCATCTCCTTCTTTCTCATCATCAAGAAGAGCTCCCTGGTCCTCTCCAAGTGAGGGATCACCCATAATCATTAGGTCTCCATTCATCAGTAAACCTCCATAGAGCTGCTGGATGTCAGCTTCACTCAACTCCAAGTGACTGGTCTCCAGATGCTTCTTAAGTGCCTGTAGGGTCCTGAAGCTGCGCTGGCATAAACAACACATTGTGGCTGCTCTGATTACATGGTATTGGGAATGCAGCTGAAGTTTCTCTATTGTCTTGAATGCCAAACTACACTGGTTGCAGCGATATTTGTAGACATGACGATCAGAGACTGGCAGTTGGGGCCTTTTATTGTGGACCTCATTGAAGTGCATCTGAAGGGCATTGGAGGATTTAAAGACTTTGTTACAGCCCTTTTTCCAGCAAAGAAAACCGGTGGAATCATCTCTTGCAGGCTGTTGTTCCTCAAGAGGAGACTTGCGAGCTTCAGCAGTGTCTGAGGCCAGACAAACTCCTTTTTCAGGCTCAACGTCTGACACCTCTGCAATCAGAAATAGAACACACATTAAAATTCTGACAACATAAACATATTTTTGTGTTTTAAAAATGTTTGTCCTCAATTGCGCAGCATTCTAACCTGTTTGTTTCTTAATGTCATCAGAGTTTGAGTTGACCATGGACTGAGGTGCAGTTTGAGTATCTTTCTCTGGTCCAGGGACTGGTATGAACATGCTTGCTGGCAGTACTTCTGATGCTGCCACCTGGAAAAAGAAAAACATAGTATTTGTTAGGTTAATTATAAGCCTTCAACAACATAGAACATGTCAAATTAACGTAAAGGACAAGGCAAGTGTACACATTCAAAGTTACACATTCAAAACCAACAAAATCTCTGCATCATATACAGTAATCCTTCACTGTAAACAAACATTTGTAAATGAAAAAGATTCATATGAGGTGGTACAGGTGAGAGATGTGCTATAAACATAAAAATAATTTCACAAGATAATCAAATTATTTGAACTGGACACAAACACATTTACTGTCCCCCTCTTTCACACAGGCGACTTAATTTGCCATCCATGGAATTTGCACTTTGATCACTGATGGTGTTTTGTCATGCTCTGCGATAGTTCTGCTGCTGCAGCCAATTAGTGTGATGGGCAGAGTGGTCTACCTTGGCTAGTTGAAAAGCTTATTAGAGAGCCTAATTAAATAAGTCTTCCACCTCATAAAATGTGCTTTTCATTCCAATAGAAAAGCATGGTGCAATGGTGAAATGACATCATTCAGCCTGGAATTCTGGGTAATGCAACAACTGTTAATTTCCGAATAATGATCAGCACTCTTAATTTAACATACAGCACTCATTAATATGTTTTCCAGCAAACCAGAATATTTTAATCTAAACAATTATGCAAATTATTACTTGAAACAAAGTCATTAATAAAAAATGTAGATAAATTTAAATTTAGGTAGATGGCAAGCAGCATGTTTTTCAGTCAATTTAATTAGAAAATTTAAAGTAGCAATGAATATTGTTGTGATAAAGGTGCACCAAGGTTTGCTCGGCACTTCAAAGGTTGAAGGTAATCAAGTGTGAATGACAGCAACCTCCCTTCTATCTTTTAAGTGCACATGATTCTCCATGCATGGCTCTCACTCTCTCGCTATCTCTCTTTTTCAGAATAATAATAAAAAACAGATTCATTAACAGGATCCTATTTAACAATAATCAGTGATTGAGATTAGAAAGGGTTGGAAGATGAGCCACTGTGTGCTTCACCTTCCTTCAATTAACTCCCCAAACTGAACAATCAACCTCACTCATCATGCATTTCAATACCCCAATCCCACAAATATATCCCCCTTCTCTCTCTCTCTCTGCATTTATCGTTTTCATCCCTTGTTTGTGCCCTTGCAAACTCTGTGCCTCTTTTTCCTCCCCATGAGACAACCAATTCTGTTTTTCTCACACCAGACATCAGCTTTACGTCATTATTTTTTAAACGAAAACTGAACTGTAGATTGCATAACTTCCTTCAAACTTTACATACCTTAATGTTAAAATTTGTCAAGTTATTAAGGTTATGTCAACCAAAACCAACTGTTTTCCTGTGAGAGACCTACTGTATGCAAACATAGTATCATAACATGGCTGTTTGACTGGTCTTCTGAGATCTGAGAGATGGAGCTGAGAAATAGTCAGTGAACCAGAGCCGTCCATAAACATCTGGTTACTGCAATCAAAATCACACTGGGCAAAATGTAGCCCTTTTTTTCTGCTTTTTAGTTTCCTCCCTCACCCACTCTCCTCCTAACTAAAAGTGTTAAATGATTGTGACCAGTATGGAGAATTCCAGAAACAAAACATGCCTGTGATTAACATTACAAAGTGGACTGTTTCTAGACAACTGCATCATTAGGCAAAGAGCGCCGAGTGCTGAGAGTATCCCAAGGTCACTTTTAATTTGGACCGTCTAATTGGCAAACATAGTTCCAAATGGCTATCATCTAGCCAGGCTCAGAATTAATGAAGCACAATTATTTTCATTACCCCTATCTTAGACAGACAGAACATTAGACATAGAGTGAGGGAGCGAGGGAGGGAGAGCGAGAGAAGAGGAAGAAGGAGGAGGTAGGGTGAGTAGAAGAGAGTGCATCTTTATGCAATGTTTGCAAGAAATAAAAGTCACCTGATTCAGAATTCATTAAGCTTGTCTGCCTGACACGAGGAACAGGAAAGAGTACCTCTCCATCTCTCGTTACTTGTAAAAAAGGTGCTGGTTTTAATGTGCATTGTACAGCGCTCGGTGCGTTATTACCTCTATAAAAGAAAAAATATTGCTGTCTGGCCTCTACTAATGTGTTCACCATTTGCTTTCGGGCTGGGGGAGTAGAGATGCCTTCACAGAATTCAGAGTGATTGGCCAAGCAAGCAATTCAAACACCACAGGCAAACCTACACATAATTATTTAACTGCTAAAATTTAGTGAAAAAAAAAAAATAAAATAAAAATTGAAAGCAGGGTTGTCTCAGTAGAATCTGAAATGGAATAAGGTGAGTATTCTCTGAGGGACCAGGCAGACTAGGCTTCTGGAGGCCTGAGCGCTCTGGGACTAGAGAAGTGGAAATAACGTAAAGGGATGATGTAAGTATTGCTGCTTCTAGTGAGTGCCTGGAATACAAATGACCTTGGTAATCACAAGAGGCTTTTATAATTTTTCCACTAAACCGAGAACATTTCTTCTACAGTTAAGAATTACAATATTCATCTACTTTCTACAAACCAACTGTTTCTTCTAATCAGCGCTGAAATTAAATAGAGAGCAAACCAAGGCTTGCGTAAATCTACTGCTTCGCAGATTTTTTGCCTGAGAAGACCCTAGTAATGCGTCTCTTCTAGAGTTTCAGAGATCTAGACAGTGTCAAGAAATGTGCTCTGATCTGCCAAGATGATGTCTGCGATCAAAAGTGAGATTTTTCACTAGAAACTCAAACATTTGAAACATAACTGAGATCTCCATTAAGTCCCCTGAGGTAAAAATGAGCAAAAAAAACTTTTGGGAATGTAACCTTGTAATAAAACAGGGAAATGATATTGACCATAATAATACCTAACCAGTGTTTCTCCCAGCCATGTTCATGCGTTTGCCTCGCACAACTCATTTTGAATGCACAGGATTACCAAGGGCCATATCTTTGGCAATTTTAATAAAGCTTTAAAATGTTACAAATTAGACAGAAGGAAACAACCTTCGGTCCACAAAGGCAGTGTGAGCGAGAAACTGTGAGTCATTTGTGAGGTTGATGTCTGACATGATGATTACTACTGAACATGGCACAGTTAAGCCCATGTTGCTTTTGTGTAAAAAGCACATGCCCTTCGCACCACACAACAGAAGGGCAGTGAGGTCTCAATGAAAAACAAAAGATTGCAGAGAGAAATGAACTGGGCTTAATGAATATCCATCCACTAGAGACTGAATGGGAAATATTTTGTAAGGTTCTTTTGACTGTGGAAGTAAAATAAACTTGGTTGAATGCCTTGGACATTCATTAAAGGAAACAAATGGATGTGTATGAAATGGAAGGCGAAGTCTACTGTGATCGCCCCCTAAATACTTTTTCTGCAGTTACTTACTGTGGCAATTAGCTTGTCGACGCAGTCTGGTGCCACGCTGTGGAGGTGAGTGAGATGGAACTGCAGGTGGACCTTGTTGTTGAGCATGTCCTGGCACAGCGGGCAGCGGAACATGGGCTGCACTGAGTGCTGCGTCATCACGTGCATTCTGAGCCGGTTCAGATCTGTGTTGCTGAACTTGCAGTAGGGGCACTGGTACATCTATACAATAATGAGAAGGTAGAAAAAGAACATTATTTTCTTGAGAAGAGTGGTAAAATCAAGGGCAAAGCAAGGCTCGTCTATCTCTCACGCAGTGAGCAGTGGGCTACTCTGAGAGGTAGACACTTCAAAGGGCTCTCATCTGTCAAATATCATATTGATTTTTCACCTTTTGCACAATTAGCACTGCAAGAGCAGCAGAAAAGATGGAGAAATATAACATTTTTAGAAAAAAATGCATGCATAATTTAAAAAGGCCAGCTATATTCTACTACTCTATATTAAAAAGGGCTGAAAACAACATCCTTGGATATTTTGTTAATTAATGGGTACAGTTAATGAGACCTACATGCCTGGGGATTAGATAAGGTCTATCTGAATCTACTTCACAAAAACAGACAGAGAGAATTCTAAATGTTTTGCAGAAGCTGAAGATATTCCTCTATACCTGCTCTCCACTGCTCTTCTCAGCGGTCCTGGGTCGTTTCGACGAGAGGGGGCTTTCTGCTGCCTCGGACCTTGAAGAAGGCCGCTTGGAGGGGACCGGGGAATCCGTCTGATCCCTCTCCGATTGGTTAGATGCTGTCATAGACACAAAAAGAAGCATACTTGTCAAAACACAGCACCGATTTGGCAGTCAGGGCATGCAATCAATCAATAAGCCAGCCTTTACAAAAATTAAACGCAGTAAAACTGCAGTTTTGTGCCGTATAATGATGCTGTACTGTACAATGAAAAAAATGTATCACAGTTAAAATGGCTTTTATGAAGCCTGCTATGCTGAGCTTACTAGTAAAAGCAGACTAAAATGAAAATGTTGTAATAAATTAACTTGCTAATGTTGAAACAAAGCATAGTACTCTGCCTTTGGTTTGATGATACTCAAAAAATTTTAAGATATTTGTGTCCATACACTTTTTATGTTCTTGATAGCTACAACAGTGTGGGAATACAGGGTCTACAGCATAATAGTGCATGTGTGGTAATGTAAATGAAATCTATTTCTGCAGCTTTCTCTGTTTCAGTAAAAGTGGGTAAACAAATGCCGAGCATTAGCGTTCATGCGGTCAGATCTTCACTTACAATATTGATTACATGTAAAAAAAAAAATTGATGCAGTATTACAGCAGTTTTTAGTAATGATATTGCTACTCTCACGGTACAATTAAGAAACTACAGTCACTTTTTGTAAGGAAGTGAGTAGCATGTCTTTCTAAACAGTGATATATAGGCACTGAACAGGTAACAGCCAGGCCGGCGGATTGGTAAGGCAAGCTGCTCCCCCTCCAAACCAATGTAGTCTTTTAACTGCTCCTCCCATGCCACTTAGAAGAGGCAGTGTGCCATGCTTTGACAGCTCGTCTTTCCCTATGTTGGATGTTTAGGACATCAGACACCGGCACAGACATCTAATCAAAACATTAGTTTGCCACGGTGAGCAGCTTTAGGATGCATGCTCTCTCAGATGAAGCCATTTGAAGTGTGGCTCCAGCGAAGGGATTCGCCCAACTTGAAAAGAGTCAAATATACCACAGGCGGCTTCAAAATGTATCAAGAAGAAAGAGTTCTGTTCTGGTTCCTATTTCGATTCTTTTTCCTTGCTCATTTGCACTTCTCATTGGAATACGAAATTACATTCCCTAGTTATTTTGAGTTTCTTGTTACATTTTGCTATAGTTTTTAAGAAAAGATTCTTAGCAAACTACTGTAGCAAAATATGTAAGCCGGTTGCTAATATTGAATCTATTGCTATTGGCGTGGCTCATTCATTTCTAAAAAAACAAAAACTAGCAAGCTAGCTAGTTAACTAGAATGCATGGATAAAACAATAAAGTTATATCAGAGCACATGATAAAAATAATCAGCTCGTATAAAAACTAAATCCACTCTAAGCCATAGAGGGGTCGAGAGAACACACTGTACATGCTGCTAGTGGAAAGTATTCACAGTGAAACTTAAGACGCTGTCTCTCACCAGCCCATAACGAGGCTATAAAGAGTTAAATTTGGCATGATTTGTCCAGTCCAGAAAGGGCAGATTGAGAGCAGGGGATTATGGGGAGGGGTGTGGGGGTCAGTTTAAGCCGAGCTGACCATGTTCCTTGGGCAGACATTAAAGTGTCAGGTCCAATCAGGGCAGGGCAGCTGAGCGCTGGCTTCAGTAGGGTGTCTTACATTGGGGAACGCTGCCTGCTACGGCTCCTAGAGACTCCCCCAATCAGCCAGGGCTGCCCTATTAGGTCCAGTCATGACCAATCCCATTAGACACATCCACCAATAAACAAAGGAAATGTTAAACAAAGGAACCTCCCATTCTTTGCCATTAACCTCTACTTTCCATCCTGGCACTGTCCCGGCCACTTCCTCCTTACTGCACTGCTCCTGCCTGTCTCTTTGCCAGCCCCTTGACTCTTCTTAGCCCATCCATCATGTGCCTGCCCAAATTTATTTATTTATTTTTTTTCAGGTGCCTTGAAGATTCCTGGATCAATATACTTGGTAACCAAAATTTTCCACCAAAAACAGCTGTTTTTATTTTTATTACAATAAAACAGTTAGCCACCACTCTCATCAAACACAAACTGCTAATGCTATTTAAAAGGCTAGCTATACGTTTAACAAAAACTGCAGTAACTGTGGTATTTTGGTGGTTACCATGGTACATTTTTGTTAGGGAGTGCAGGATGGAGAGAAAAGTAGGCAAAGTGGTTTAAAACACAGAATGCTTTATCTAATGCTTTTATGCTAAATGCTTTTAAGCTAAATACTTGTAAATAAACCAAGAAAACTATTGCCTGCGACTCTAAGTATGATTGAAAAAGGGTTAAGTACACTATTTGAGCATTTCTTGTAAATTTTTTCATTGTTAATTCTGTTTAATAGACAATTGCAAGTGAATAACATGAGGTCAGGGGAGCAGCTGCCTGCTGGAGGCCTGCAGCACGTGTGGAGGGGAGGGTGGCCTGCTGCCTCTGGGCACAGCCGCACCTCGTCACGCCCTGTTAGGACTCCATAAATCTGATCAATTGTTTGCTTTTAAAAAGCCCCAAAAACCCACTTCTGCCACCAAACCCCCATGACTAAAGCCCAGCTACCGTATCCTGTTTTCTGTTGTCAAGAGACGGAGGGAGAAAGCGGGGAAAAAACATCATCACAAAGCACGCTGGAACAAAATGGAGACCAATAAACTGGGACTGTTGGCATGTGCAATGCGTGTGTGTTCGGCACGGTTGGGTGGCCACAGGAACATGACTCAACATCTGAGCAGGTCAGATCCATTATTGGAGACCATGACCAGAACCTGATGGCTGGGGTCTCTCTTTCTCTCTCTGGTCTCTGCTCATAAACCTGGCTATGTGTGTCAGGCTCTGGTATGTTCACTGTGTACTAGTGGTGGACAAGTGGGGGTTTTCGAAGGCCAAATCTTAAAGAGTATGTATTTAATAAAATTTGACAAAATGTGAAAGGAGATTAAGACAAAATCATATACATGCATACATACTGTGGGATTACAAATTTAAGAATCTGTCTTAGATCTACAATCAAAAGACTAAGGCAGTGATACATTGTAGTTTATATACATTTAGGGTGGAGTGCATACAATGGAGACAAAGCACATAGGTGACAACCTTAAACAAAGCATAGAGTTTCCAACAGTTTAACACAAATTTCAAAATAATCATAAATAGTCTTTAAATAGCCAAATATCAGCAAATAATCTCAAAATTGCAAAATATCAACCTAATGTGTATTTATAACATAGCTGATATTCGGTACATGTCTAAAATTGATTTTCCCTTGCAGAAACACAATGTTACACAAAAAAAAATAAAAATTCTGGAGGTATTTTCTTGTTTTTAAAGCCACACGGTTTATTACAGGCAGGAGTGGGAACTATTTCAGCCTGCCTGTGTGCAATTCTCGCCCCCTGTGTCTTTTTTTCAAAACCATCCTAATGTAGTATCTGTACATCTGACCTCAATTCTACCATTCAGTAGCAGACTGCGCCTGCAGCAAAACCCACAGAGACAGCGACAACGCCCCAACTTTCATCTGACATCACAAAAGCCAAAGGAGAAGCAGTGAAAAAAGTCTTAAAAGTCAATTAGGTGATTATTTATTCATGGGCCTTTTCCGTAAGCAGAAGGTCTTTGTTCTGGAGTGTCCCGTAAGTGAATTGGACTTTGGCACCTTCTCTCAACCCCTGGAGCTGGGAAGCATTTCTCAGCCAGCCAGAGAAGGCTTTCAGTGCTGAATGTGAAGCACCGCAGAAGTTTATGACTGACACAGGCATGGCAGCAGTAACGCAACAAGTCCTGCGCCACTGAAAATGTCCACAAATGTAAGCACAGCTGCCATCATATCATTACTCTGGTGTCCTCAGGAAGTAATGTTCTATGAGACTAACTGGACACTGAAAGTGGGCGGACAGGGAAGGAGCAGAAAGATGATTTCTCCTGGCATATGGAGTGCAGCATGTGCATTTGCAAAAACCTAACAGAGTTCTGGATATGTGCTCCCAAGAAGGCATTAGAAACGCCAAGTGGTCAATTTGTCTATACCTTATCCAGCCCACCTCACCACTTTGCAACACAAGCATCAACATATGGTGGTTTATGATGGTTAGATCAGTTTGGTCCAAAGGTGATCAACAAGCATGGTCCTTAAGGATAACTAGCTGGTTAGGCTAGTTATGAAGCATGGACAACAGCATCCAATGCATCTCTTTTCAGGAGGTCAAACCTATTCCATCATTCTCTCGTCTGTCCTGCATTTGTCCCCAGACCTTCTCTCTCCGCTCCTCATGACAGTTCTCCTCCCAGTCCCTCTGCTATTTAACCATTAATACGAAGGAGCGGTCCAACTCCCCAGTGTTATAAGTCATTCACTTTTACCACGGCTAACAATAACTGAATATTATCTTTTTCTGCTCATTCCCTCCCCTTTTCATCCCTCCTCTTTTTAATCTGCAGGCAGCGTCGGTGCCCTGAGCAACAAAGGGCTATATTCCATTTCACCTCATATTTCTCAGGTAATTACTCTGCATCAATTAATTTCAAATAAAGAAAATTACAACCAAAGCCTAACACCAACGCCACTCCATATTGCGGCTTATCATATAACAGTTCCCTTGGTGTATAACCCACTATTAAATGAAAGGACCACCTCCACGGCTCTGCAAAGGAAGTGCCCATGTAACCCCACAGGCGTGACTTTTACAAAGACAAATTTAAAATGAAGAAATTAAAAGGAGATATCAATTAGTGGACGTGTTATTAATCTTCCGATAGCTAGGCGGGCGCTAACGCTGCAATCACCTTTAGAGGACATACACGCACTGACACACATACATGCAACTCTCTCTCTCTCTCTCTCTCTCTCTCTCTCTCTCTCTCTCTCTCTCAGGATGGCATGTCAATTAGAATACAGGGAGTAAAACTCATAAACACACATCTCTGTGAGTGCTGGCTTACAAACAAGGACAATTTATAGCCTATTAGTCCGCAAGACAAAAATAATTTTAATTTAAGGGGTGACAATCTTATAAAGGACACGATATGAATATGCAAACACATCCGTGTTTTTAAAATGGCTCTGATTGATGCTTCGTTTCAGAGAAGAGGGTGTTAGGAAGAACTTCAGTGACATGCTTTTCAGATGGTTTCACTACCCGGTAAATTCATCTTAAGACACCCTCCAGATGATGCAATAAATATGGCATCATAAAAATCATGACATTTTTCATCCGTATATGTACCATTTCTTCAGCGTTATTCACGCAGGCAGCTGACAAGCCTGACAGCTATGGTTGCATTTACTTCGATTATAACACACCCCGGCTAGAGCTCCTGTCTATTCACATCAGCTCCTGTAACATCATTTAATGGACATCAAGGCCATGAAATAATGCTGGAGACAGAAACAGATCCGCTTGTAATACACTTCCTCTGCGTCCAGGGGGTGCTAATGTTCACCTTGCAGTCAGAGGACAATTATTTTGCTGTCCTTCTCAATGCTGTCTCTCCTGTAAGTGTTACACACACACATACACACACCGTCCCCTGTGCATCCAATCGCTGACATTCATATATTTAAGTAAATATATAAGGCAAAAGAGATGGAACCAATTTGGAAAGCTGCTGCTGCCATGTCAGATAGCGTCTGACCTGCATTAGATTATTCTCCCTCCCTTGCTATAACCCCAGTAATTTGAAAGTTGGGGGTTGAAAGGAAACATTCATAAACCTGCCGAGGACCGCAGAGCCCCCTGCCTCTAAACCACCCCCTCCCCACTTATATTTATGTTAAACATCTCAAATCATATTGTGGTTGCTCCTCCAGTCCTTAAGTGAATTAATAATCCCGCTCCACATTGGCACGTATCTTCCACATTCTTAGTCCATCCGTTATGCATTGTATCCTTATTTTCTGCCACACATCTGCTGTACCCCTCTTTCCTTAATAACGCCCGATCACCCCATTGTACTAATTCTAACCCAATGGATGGAGGCTGAGCTTAATATTTCATGTACTTCTGGAAGGCTTATACTAACCTAATCAAGGTAACCTTAAAAAAGATGTCTGTATGTGCTGACATGCCTAAATCATTCCCATCCAGCACTAAATGACTTGCTCAAAAGAGACCCATCAGATCGGCCACGGCTTGACTATGGCTTGGTACTAACACACTTAACCTGAGAGTCATCTGCGAAGCACGTTTCAACACTCGGCGTTCGCATGACTAGGATGAGAGGAAAAACTTCAACAACACTAATGACAGGCCCTAATAACAGCCCGTGCAGACAGGGTGACTCAAATTCACTCGGATGCGTGCCTTGAAATAACAGGTTAGCCAGAGGAGTCCAGCGGCTCACCGTTGATGCATTCTCAGACAATCTCCAGCCAAAACAAGAGCGCCTCTGTTTACTAAAAGCATTCCAGTGCTTCCCAGGCAGAGTTCAGAAAGCCTCTCGTCTCACGCTGCTCTGTCCGTCAATCATGAAAGCGAGTTCTAAACACGATTAGAAAAAGAATATAAAAGAGTTTCCATTAAAGCAGCACCAGTATCTTAGATCACAACACTGCCAGGTTTCACTCTTCCACCCCCGTCACTCCTTCCTCCCCTCTCCACCTCTCCTCAGACATCAAACGGCACCCTAGACCTGGCTTCCTAATGCACGCTATTTTTAACTAAGCGTTCCTAATAAGCTGCTGGGAAGCCTGTAAATTTTTCATATGCAAGCACATCTTTCCTTTGTGAAAACACAGAAACACACTTATTTGGTGATTAGCAACTGACAGGGGGAGGAAAGGAATTGAATATTCTTGTATGGAATCGCATGCCTTTCAGAAAAAGACGCAGGGCTCCTAATGCGCAGAGTCGTCTTCTTCGGCACCACAGGTAACGGCTGAATTATTAATCAAGCAGCTCATTTTAATGCTTTTTAAAGTGCTTTATTTTGATGTGTTAAAATATACTTTTAGCCATTTTCAGGCAAGCGATGCATATCATTATTTCTCCCCATCAAAGCCGAGTGGCACTCGCTCAAAGTGCACAAACAACTCAGCCTCATTTAAAATGAAAGTTGAAAAAAGTCAAAAGACGTTTTTAAAAGATTTGTCTTCAAATGCGCCAGTGAACTTTTTTTTTGCTGTAGTTTTGGAATTTAAAAAATAATGATAATAATAATAAAATGTGGAACATGCAAAAGACTAAAATGCCATCATGAAGAAATAAAGTTGTATCCTGTCGCCTGTGAGATACAGCTGGAGTGAAAACACTTGTTCCAGACAGGTGCATGCGCTGACTGCTCCCTCCTTGCAATCAAAAGGCTTCCATACACTGACACCAATTGAACTCCACGTGAATGGAACTTCAAACGCGAGATGGCGAGCAAGAATGAACACCAAAACCTTCAGACCGGCGCGCACCTGTCGAAGGACATGACTAATTCTCAACGTCCAAACCACACATGCATGCATATATACTGATGTGTTTCCCAATCGTTTTTTGTTTTATACAGCCAGCACCACTGGTAAGTATACCCTCATTGTGACCAAACTATAAGTGCTTTCCTATTAAACCATATTACACTAGATCAAATTTACCAATATTATTATTAAAGTCAACTAAAACATAAAATAAAATAAAAATAAATAAAAAAAAAAAAAAAAAATCAACAAGGTAGTAGCCAGGTAGTACATATATTCTTCTAAATCTGGCATCCAAACAAATGTATTATTATTATAAACACATTATTACTATTATTGTTATTTTGTTTCCTTAAAAAGAACTGAAAAGGCATGAGAATAATCATGAATATTTTTTAATTGCTTAAAATAATTTCTTTATTACAATTTTTAAATATATTAATTTTTTGTTGCTTTAAAATTTTTAAAACAT
Source organism: Cyprinus carpio (assembly GCF_018340385.1). Classification (NCBI taxonomy): domain Eukaryota; kingdom Metazoa; phylum Chordata; class Actinopteri; order Cypriniformes; family Cyprinidae; genus Cyprinus; species Cyprinus carpio. The sequence continues at coordinate 40,261,719 of NC_056603.1, forward strand.
TTTGTTTTCAAAATTATCACCCTCTGCACTTTATTTCATGTATGGGTTTGGAACTATTTTGTAAGAAATCTCTGATTTCAGCAAAACACATTAGAGGTAGTCTTGGTTGGGGTTTGAGAGAACCCAGTTCAATCTGAATTAAATTACATAAGATTTTTCATATTCATATTTTATCATTTGTATTCCTTTTTTGGTTACACATTACAATATGGTTGAATTTGTTTACATTAGTTTACTACATTATAAGTATTAGTGAACTAACAATGAAAAATAATTCTAAAAAGGATTAATTATAGTTAATTATTTAACTGTTTAAGGGACCTGAGCTGATGTGAACCAACAATAAACAATAAACACCTGCATTTTTCAATAACTAAAATAAACAAAGATTAATAAATACTGTAATGAATGTATTACTTATTGTAAATTTAAATTAGTGCATTAACTAATTTTAGTTAACATTAACTAATGAGACATAATGAGAAAAGTAATTCAATTTTAAAATGGTACATATCATGCACAGGTACATATGACTGTAGTAACAAACCACAGGCCAGTTGACTCTCTCACACACAAGCGCATGCACACACCAGCTCATAACACAGCACGTGCTGCAGGCCCTCACAGCTTTCCGAAAACATCAGCGGCACAGCAACACACCACTGATCTCCACTTACACCTCCACAGGCCTCTCTCTCCTCTGCACTCCAATCCACTGCACTCCAACACCCCGAGCAGCTCCCCCTCCTCTTAAACCACACCTCTCTATGAAACCTGACACCTGCACCTGCCACAAACGCCCCCATCCCCGCCTGCAAAATACTCCTATCTGATAGCATTCTTCTGAGGTGTGTGTGTGTGAGGCAGAGAACACGGTCACATGTGTATAGACACATGGCCACGCTGTAACTCTGTAAGCAGGCCCTGACTTGTGTTTTTGTCACTTGACCAGATTCACCCTAATCAGGGATAATTTTTCCTGGGAATTCCATCTAAATCCTCAGGGGTGAGAAACGAAACATATTATATTAGGCTCGATTCTTGGATATATTTGAGCTTCTTTAAAGTACACGGACATATTTGTGGTAAAACATCACCTTATTTAATAAGCCACAACACTGGAGCTGTGGAATATAAAGGTTTCTCAGTGTCTATGTGTAAAATCTATCAGCCCCCTGTTATATTGGACCCCCTGTACAGTGAATTGGAAAGATAGGGCTTACCTGTCCCTTTGGTGAGCTCCCTCTCCCCCCCACTCTCTCTGTCTTTGGTTTGGTCCTCCTGATCTGTGGTGGTCTCACTGGCAGCCTCCACATCCTCACTCAGCTCTCCTGAAGGGGGAGGAGAGGATGGGATATGTAAATCAGCACTCCATCAGAATTGGTGGAAGCACTTAAAGGGACGGCAGCGTTTTTTTCTATAGGAGCGCACAACAATTACATTCTCTGACAAGCATTTACAAGGTTACGAGACAAAGCCGCTTCTCTCTCCTACCACACATGCTGGACCGTACAATTACAGAAAAAAATAAAAAAATAAATTATATATATATAGTTTTTTGCTATTATATTTTATATGTATATAGATAACAATATAAATACATATGAGCTTATCTTTTTCTATAATACAGAAATCAAATACGCTCATATATTTATACAATTTTCTATATACTTAAATCCTTACACACTATTATACACACACACACACACACTTGCATTTTTCTGTAATAACATATTTGTGCCTCCAAATGCATTTGCAAATTACCAAATTACACATTTCATCCTTTTAAGCACATGATTATTTTAATAATGTTTTATATCTTTGATGGCATCATTTTATAGAGATTTCTTTTAAAACGAGCATAGACTCCACAGTTATAATTCTTCATTTATGCAGGACCATGTCACAAATATCTTTATGGCTTCCTCTGTTTAATATGAACATAAAACTGCAGCAAACCGCACACATGTGGTAGAGACATACACACATTTTCCACAGCGGCTTCGAGCATGCAGACAGGAAAAATAATTGTGCGAGTTTCAAGAGAGAGGAGACTTTCTGCGCACCACTCTCTCTAGTACCTCTCCCAGTGTTCATAATTACAGTCCCTTGCTGCAGTTTGCTGCTGGGCCGTTCACCAATATCGGGCTAAGTTCATTTTTAAAACCCAAGGTAATGCAAAGCAAAAAAGAAAATAAAAAAAAACATAAATATTTAAAACTCAGCTCGCTATTTATATATTATATTGCCAAGTCAAATGCAGAAATCCCCTGTAACCATCTTAAAAGCCCCCTGCTCAATATATTAGGCCATTTAAAGGCAGCGAACCCCCAACAATGGATCTCCAATAATGCCATGTGTAAGTAACAGAGAGAAGAAGCTGAAAAACAGATAATAAAATGGGCATCAATCCTTTTTATTCCCACCTCGTGCCCCCCGAGCACCCCCTTTCCCGGGCCGAGCTTGTTTATAAGTACTGTGGCTAGCACACACAAACATTGATTTTGCAACAGTAAAGTCCGTGGCAGTCAATAAGCCTTATCAGTTATTACACAAGTCAGCTAATTCTCAGCAAATGTACTTAAATGTTCTTTTGAAAATGCCTCCCCATGCACTCTATACTCTATCAGGTGGGTTATTGACATATCGACAGGACAACAACGGCCGCTGAAATATCCTGTTCAAATATTCATCTCCACGCTCAAAGATCGCTATTCCACGACAATATTCGAACCCTTAACTTAAAACAGCTTTTATTGTCCAATAACGTTCCAGCTACTTTAGAAGCCCGCCTGGGACTCGACTTGAATCTGGACCAGCCGCTTCCAAAAGCCGCCCCGCAATCCATTAAAGTTTATTCTCATCAGTGTTCGGTTTCTAGAACTGTTAAACTACAACCTCAATCCATCATTCTTCAAAAACGCTTTTTTGGTCTCTGCATGAACATGGAGCGGCGTATTTAATAAACGCCTCTGCCATAACTCTCTCGCTGCGAGTAATACATCAACATCTCTAAACATTTCCATCTCCTTGACTTAATGTGCTACAAGAAACCATTTGTGTGTGTGTGTATCTAGAGCAGTTAAAGCCATTTACATCTGATGGTCTTGTGTGGATTGCCATGTGTAATTCTGCATTTTGTTGCACTGTTTTAATTATTGATGCACCGAGAGGAAACACGACTGGGATAGACCGTTTGCCAAAGCCTACAATCGCTGTGGTTTCCGCTGTGGCATTCTGGGAGAAAGTAATTACACAAGAAAACACTGGTATACAGAGTCTTCCATACACTTCAAGGTTATACAACTACATGCGCTACAAGAGTAGTTTTTCAGTATAACGGCAATAACACGTCAGATGAACAAATGCAAAAACAGGCAAATTATTCAATATTAACAGGAGTGCAGGTTTGAACGAGGAGGTAGATAAACAGAACTGTTGTTAATTTCATCTCAGCCTCATTTTTTTTTCTAAAAACAACCACAAAAGCTTCGCAAAGCAAAACAAAACAACAACAAAAAACCCTGTGATTGGCTCAGTGCTTTTTGCATTTGCACCTGTGTTTGGTGAAGCACCTAGCGCTTGATCGCAATATGGATTATGCACTTAGGCCATATTACCCAGGGACCACACGGATTCTGTGTTTAAATGACGGCATGTAAAACTGGAATAACTGGCTATATATACACATACAACATTTCATTCTTTTACAAATGTGCCTGTTTCTGTTATGTTCCCCAGGCAACGAGCAATTTCCGTTCTCCATAACCCAACATTACCCAACAGTTTTGGGCTGAGGAATAGGCTGCAAAAGAAAAAAATTAAAGCAACATGCACTGCCGTCTAGATAAATCCACCTTCGCCAGGCTGGGAATTACTATATGATATGGAGTCAGAAGCTGCTAGATTACAAAATAATCCCCAGGTAGATTTTACACCTCTGGAAGAGCCGCCAGTGTGTCTAATTCCTGCTCTAGCACACTTCCTTCCCTTAATGGAGAGTCGCTTCACACAACAGCTGCCACCCCGAAATCATCTCTCACCCTTTCTCATCAACATCTCGCTCCTTGACTGTACACCGGCAACCCTCCCCCCTCCAGTGGTATGCAGATAGGTAGACATTTAATTCCACCCATGGCCGTATGTCTAAGAGGCAAATGAATGTGCCTATTCCTCATCTCCGCCACCAACGCAGTACACAATGATTAAACCCGGGCCAGCCATAATTAATGAAAGGTCACAAGTGGCCTTAAGAGTAGGCTGCAAATGAAAGAACCCACCCAAATGTAGTCATAGATCTGGCCTGGAAATAGATTAAGAGGAAGCACTCACAGCTAGGGCGAGAGGCCATTTGCTAACCCAAATCCTAAAAATGTAAAGGACAATACCCTGAAGGTTAGGCTTTCTAATTAATCGTCCTCATTAACCCATCCTCGTACAGTGATATTAAACATTTGCCTTAATCTAATCACGCCAACCGAATAGGCCCACCACAGCGCCTAAAATTACAAAGCACGTCTGTTCTCAGAGGAAGCGCAATCCCACAACATTTCAACAAAGCCAGACGTGGAGGGATACAGGAAATGGACTTTCATTTTGTACATACGGACCGGGAAACGCATGATAACGTGTGAGAAACCTGCAGATGAAACAACTGCACCAGTGTGCAGTATCTCACACTGACCTATAGGTGTCACCCTATACAAGGAAGGAAGAGAAATTGGCAAGAAACACACACACACACATAGCAGATGAAGGCAGAGAGAGGTTAGAAAGGCACAGACAAATATATACAGAACGCGGACAGAGAAATATGTGGAGATGAAAAAAGCAGATGCTAGACAGGAAGTCCGCGCCAAGCGATGAGACTCAGAAGACTGCGCGATTACCTTCAGATGAGGCCGAGCTGCCTTCCCCCGTTTCCCCAGAAGAATGGTGATTACACACATACTAATCATACTGACAGGCACAAACCGCCAAATAAATAATACATGGTAACCACTGCTCCATCCAGCCTCTCCTACCCAGACCGAAGGGCCGGCGTACACGTTCATAACACAAACCCAGCATCTAGCTCGACAGAAATCAGCCCGGCGCTCTCGAAAACACGTTGAGGAACCGTACCTGAGAAGCTCTTGGGATCCTCTGTAGGTTTAGCATTGGCTCTGGCCTTCCTCCAGCCAGAGCGCAGTGGAGCGGTGTGAGTCGGTCTCTCTGTGAGCGGCTGATCTTTCTCATTACTCTCATTAGGATTACCAAAGCACGGGTTATCATTTTAACCAGGTGTCACAGCACACATCACTGTAAATCTGTGGGGCCACATTTCCTCCTCTTCTTTTTTCCTCCATCTACCTCCTTCTCCCCCTCTTTTTGCCCCTCAACAGACAGCTTCCTTGTCTTTAACCCTGCACTGTTGGATAAAAAAGCAATCTTATTTCACACCTCACGGACTCGATCTCTCTCTCCCTTGCTTGTCCTGTGTTTTTTTTTTTTCTTTTCTGCAAGATCCCCCTCTGGCCCCCCGCCATCCGCTCCCGCACCCCTTCCCTATATCAAAGCTGTCCTGACTTCGGAGCGCACGGTGTAAAATGAAAGTGACAGAAGGGTTCGGTGGGACAATGGGACATAGGCTCCATGCTGGGGGCTTTCACGCTTTGTCCGCTCCTCATATCAGCACTTTTCCGGCCTCGTCCGGGCCCCTCCCACCCAAAACAGGACCCCCCTCTAAACCACAACACACACAAAAAAAAAACACTGCCTCCATCCCAGACCAGCCACAATGTGTAGACACCATCACTGGATGGGCAAAACCCCTCCTGCCTCTGTCCACCAAATGCACTATAATGTGTGAGAAATAATTGATGATGGACTGCTGAATTTTTACAAAAATTAAAAGCACATCAACGTGGCGGTCCAGAATCAAATCTGCTTAAACAACAGTTATCACATGTATGTCTATTTTTCAGGTTTTTATCCTTAAATGCTCTCAATTTGATTAATTTCTTAAGAATCGTGTTTAAAACATTTTAAGACAAGTTTACTACACTTTGAAAAATAATGATTCCAAAAAGGGTGTTTTTTTCATGTATACGTGAAACTTTTTAAAAACGCAAGGGAAAAACGTTTCCGTTTTTGACTACATCGTTGCCTAGTAAACATAGCCTAAAAACGATTTAACGTTGTTAAGTTCTAGAAAATTAATCAACACCTTGGAATGTCTGTCAACCAATCAGAATCAAGAATAAACTCCAAGTAAACACTCAAAAATCCCTTCCAGTCACAGCCACTTCATTACTCTAAATTTTTTTTGCTGTGGGAAAACATAACCATATAATCATAAAACAATTTCCTAACAAAATATTTAAGCTATTCTCCAAAATGCTTCTGAGGCAAAACCCACTCAAAACAATGCACGCTGGGTAAACCCCTCCGTCACCATAAACAGAGCGTGAGTCAGGCAAACGTCAGCGAGACCGACATAGTGCACATGGTGACCACACTCCTAAACAACAGCAACACCCTCCCTCTCACGCACACCCCAAAACACCAGGACAAGCTCGTCTTTTTCACTCTCACACACTCTCAAACAAACACACATTCACCTCTAGCACGAAAAAAGAAAAGCTAAGTACCTCTTTGGTTTTAAGGGCCGTGGCTCTGTATCGGAGCGGGGTTGAGTTATGTGCTAGATTCCTGACCTGTCTTCCAGAAGCCATGGCGTTCGCTCAGCACTGGCCCTGTTGTGACCCCCAAATCTAAATGTGAATGAATACTTAGTGTCTCCATGGGGCTGTGCGCCAGAGGGGGGAGGTGCAGGAGGAGGAGGATGAGAAGGAGGGTGGGCAAGCTAACAGCTAGCAAACTTTAAACAGCAAGTTGATCACAAACAGAAGGAAAAGCTCACACTTCCTTAGAACAAGAGCTTTGTGCCACCCCTCCCCCGTCTTTCTCCGCCTCACACACGGCTCTCCATACACCCTGCGAGTCGACCCCACACGCCCTCTGCGCAACACTTAATTTGATTCCCCAAGCCTTTCAAAATCACTGGCCATTTCGGTGGACGGCTCACCTACTGACGCGGTCTGCGGCGGAAGGAGACGGCTAATCAGGGGAAATCGAATTTACACCGGCACTGTCAAATCCTCCTCTTCTAAACAGACATCATTTCGTTTCAATACCTGATGTGACATCACATCACAAGCATGACATTTCCAATAGCTTCTGATCTGTGCCTGTCATCATGAGGAAGTGACTTGAAAGTGACACCGCTCGCACAAAATTACAGTGAAATATGTAAATAAACAGAAGACAGGTTTAATGTTGCGGGGTGTTCCCACAAGACGCACATCGGCATTTTGTCCAAGCTATTTTTTAAATTGCTTCTCTATGTACATGTGTCAGTTGAACACCAATCCAATACTAATCTCTATGCATTTTTATAGGGTTCATTTTGACATGGTTTATTGCTGGTTAAGGACTTAAAAAAAATAAAAAATCATTTAGATTCAGACTAAATACTGAAAATTCAGTATTCAGATAATTTTTTTGTACAGGTTTGACCAATTAATTTAAAAGAAATAACTTAAAAGAATGATTCACTCACAATCAATTACTTGTTGTTTTATAATATAATATAATATAAGATAATATAATATAATATAATATAATATAATATAATATAATATAATAATAGTAACAGTTTCCATTCATGAACATTAGTTAACTAACAATGACAAAAAAAAAAAAAAAAAAAAAAACTTCTAAAGCATGTATTAATCTTATTTAATGGTAATATCAACATTTACTACAGTATTAAAATCTAAAGTTTTATCTGCTAGTATTATTTAACGGACATGAGCTAACATGAACTAGCAATGAACATTCATGTTTGTATAATCTAATGTTAACAAAGATAAATAAGAAATAGCTACTGTAACAAATGCTCATCATTAGTTAATGCATTAACTAACATTACTGACCTTACTGTAAAGTGTTATCATTAACAATATAAATATTTATGACTTTTTGAGATTTTTAAAATTCCAAATTTACTTCTGTTATTTTTTTCCTGACCATTTGAAGTCTGATTTATACAGGTTTGAAAAATCCAAATCTTAACCAGTTATAAGTATATAGATTGATAAAATACAATCAAAACATTAATAATAATGTAATATCATATTCCAGTCAGGGCTTCAAATGATAACACCAAAGGGATCTTTGGTCTCCACAGTGTATGAGATTTCAGGTTTTAATATCCTTGTGGGGACATTTGTGCACACAAACACACGCCGGAGCCATTAGGCAGTGTTTGACAGTGGTCTCTCAAACACAAAACACATTAATAGCAGAGTAGTGCGCTGTGCTTTTTTCTGCCCTGCACTCTGTGAGGTTGAAAGGGCCGTGTGGACGTTGCTCTCTTGCGCCTAGAGACATTTTGCTGCACAAAGGAGAGGACGAGCTGTCAGAGCATCCCTCAATGGCCACAGCGCACACTACTGGCCTACTGCTCTCATTCTAACATAACATACCTCTCCCCTCTTCATCTTTCTCTCATACTACACTGCTTTCTGTTATTTTGAGACAAGAGGAAAAGGAGGAGGAAAGTCAAGAAGGGCAATCACATACAGTCTGATATATTCACCAGTGGCTCGGAAAATGTGATTGTACAGTTGTGACAGCCGAGTGGATACCCCCCTCCCATTAAGGGCAGGGGCTTGACGGCGCTCTGAATATGTATAACCCGGAAAAAAAGGTATTGATTTTTCATTTGGTAAAAAGGGACATAAAAATCATATAACCTGAAACTGTCACAGCTCTTCTGTTCATAGCTCATCTCTCCTCATGTACAGCACTGGCCACAAACTCCATTTAATTACCAGGTGGAGTGTGCGCACACACACTGTACAATCGCATTTGTAATGGCTTTAAATGTGATATTCGACTTGATCGGTCATATTTGATATGGAAATTCATGTTTGAATGTGAACACAGTGCTAATCCACAACACAATTCAGTTGTCATTATATCACATTTCCCTATTGTGAAAACACAAAACACTCGCTGCTTTTCATATTCCATGCAAATGTTCTCTATTAAGGTGGATGCTACGCATCAACCAACACGTTCTGCTTCCTACCAGGAAAAGTTTGATTGGGGACGTGTGGAGGACCAGCAAGGTTTATCCAATGTTTGTGTAAGCCAGAGCCTGTCCATTAACAGCTACTTATCTGTTTACGTCTCTCTTTAGACTGCTCTGCCTGGTACAGTGGGACGTCTGAGAAAGATCTCCGCCTGTCGATATATTGAGCGTTGCATTTGCATATCTTTGTAGTGCATCCATCTGCCTGTGGATCACTCTGTAGAGGTATTAGCTCAGAAAATCAATGCGGTCTGAACGTACGCACGTATGTATGTAGCGCCCACCTTGGCGTGCGGTCGTTACAACATACGCACATTGCAGCTCACGGCTCCTGTGTGGATAATGCAACACGAGTCTGTGTGCATCAAAAAACAGACATTAAGAAAACACAAACTCAGTCTGGGTGGCAACTCGCCGTAGGTGGGCTCCATAGGCATCAAGGCGTTGTGTAGGAAACGTGTGTCCTGCAATTGAAGAACCCATGCAGCACCACCCGCTTGTTTATGTCAGCGGACCAGGAGATAAAACAGAATTTTTAAGGCTTATGAATACCAGATGACTTAATCAATTTTATTTAAGAAATATAAGAGCGGGGTTCATATTGATGTGTTTGAGCCCCCGGGAATCCACTGCACCCTTGCAGCTGTGAGAGGTGTGATTTCAATGCTGTTTTTTTGCGAAACGTGGTGGTGAATCAGTTAGCACGCATGCATACACACGTTCTGAAGTGCAGTGAGTTGCTGGGCATTATTATAAGGAGAAGAGCTTCCTGTGCGTAGCGTTCATAAGTAGAGTAATGTTTGCTATAGCATTCTAGCATGTTACTTTTTGTTTTTCTGTGGTATGCATTATTTGTACGGTGGATGTTCTTTAGTATTTTAATTTTGTACGGTGGAGGTTGTTATTTGATAAAACATGCAACAGTTGATACTGAACAGAATACTATATCCCTACTATACTTGACCACTTGACCATGATTTTTTTTTTACTCCTTCTAGACTATTTACTTAATCAGATGCTCAAGTTGGTTTTTGTACACATATTTTTTACACAGAAAAGAATTAATATTGTTATTTTTCCAGAGATGTCCAATGAGAATATTGTAGCATTATACTGCTTTAAATACTATTTGTGAAAAAGCAGTACTGTCAAGTATATGCTAAACAGTACACCAGTATTCCATTTGGAACACAGCAAGGCAGAAGAAGCAGTAGATGTAGTACGCAGTATATGTACAGTGGATGGTATGCCAATTTGGTCACACTTTATTTTAAGGTCTAATTCTCGCCATTAACAAACCATTACCTAAGACTTTTGCCTCAATAAACTCCTAATTAGCTGCTTATTAATTGTTAGTAAGGTAGTTGTTAAGCAGAATATGTAAGCACATATTCTGGTAATGCAGAATATGTGCCTTTTAAGCACTAATAAACACTAACGTTGTAATAAGCAACTCGTTAATAGTGAGAATCGGTCCCTATACTGAAGTGTTACTGCAAATTTTTTGGCCATGGAATACTCTGGTCAGTTCATACTAAGCAGAATACTGTATCCTCTTATCTAACCATTCATTTCCAGTGAGACAAATGAACAGGAAACAATATCCACCTTGACTTACTCCTTCTTGACTAAGTATAGAATCAGATAGACAAGCTGTTTTTTGTACACTTGGATTAAAAAAAAAAAAAAAAGTCATGTGATAACATTGCAGCATTTTTGAAAAATAGCAGGCAGAATACTGTGCAGTATGCAGTAAAGAGTACACCAGTATTCCAGGCAGAGGCAGCGGTGTGGACACACAGAAAAGCTTCCCCCTGCACACACACACCGGATCGCTGCAGTTCCACCCCCGGTGGCAGCTAATAGCAATCCGCTACAGAAATCCAATCGTTACGTCGTCCAGGCACTTAAAACAAACTCAGTACCGCCACCAGTTATTGAAAAAAAGGAAATACGGTTCATCCGTCCCACTTTCAGGCCATTTTCTAATACAAATCAAACACTTGCTGCTCCCTTCCTCCATTTGTCTTTCTTTCTGGGCCTCTTTGCATAACCCATCCATTACGTTCACATGAAATATGAAAAGGCAATATCCTCTCTGTGTTTGTACTGAAGCGTAATGCGATTGTGTTGTCATTTATAGGAAATAATCGCAAACCTCTCTTTCATTTTCCAGTTCAAATAACCATGAAAAATTAGCCCGCAATGTCAGGAGGGACAACAAAGGAAAGCGCGCAGACTATCGCTTCACCACTGCGCTTGACATTTCTCCTTAATAGGAAAATGTCTGGTTGTTTCTATCTTTCTTTTTTCGTTACAAATAAAGCCTTTTCTCTTTCTTAATTAAAAAGTTCTGCACTTTGATCTGGAGAATCTCGCCTTGCTCACTCTCTTTAGTGACAAAGAGGCGTTTGGGTCGACCCAGCGTGAAGTAATTGAGCAGGGGGGTCATCCCGAACCCCCGTTATTTGCCCTCCACCGCACACACAATCTCCCTCTGTAGTAGCTACAAGACAGCATCTAATGGCCACTAGCGAGGACCATTGTCGCCATACTGGGGTCTGGATCTCTGCGCCTAGCGTCCTGCAGCTGGGATAAATAATTTAGAAGCCATCAGATGCAACCACTAGCCTGGCCTCTGGTCTCAGATCAGCTGATGGCCACATAGAGAGGACCTTTAACAAACCCAGCAGATCTCAGATCAGCGGTGAACCGCTGCACCGTGGCACGAGATGCCCAGACACTGCGGGGCTGCACTGTCTCGAATGTGCCTATTTACAGTGAGAAACAAACTAGTGGTAATTGGATTGCTATCCGTGAAAGCTCCATAATGACGCTTAATAGACATGCATTGTTTTTCTGCAGTAATTATGCACAACATGATCGGCCCCATCTCCATTTTCTGATGTAATTACTATAGATATGTTTATCCGGCTGACAATTAATATTTGCGCGTGTGTGTTTTTTGCATGAGTATATGCCCTGGTATATGTATGCATTCTGACAGCCCAACTAAAACGTTGTACTTCAGAGCTCATGCCAAATGAAAGGAAACGCTCATTTTTTCATAATTAAAGTCGCACTACATTCTCATTACAGGGTTGCAGAGCACATTTTCATCTAGGAAATGATGTGGTGAAAAGTGCAAATAGCAAAATGAAAATTTACAGTGCTTAAGAGAATCTAGGACTCTTTCCGTAACAGACACAATGTGTATGTTAAAAATAGCAAGTTGTGGCAGACATACATGAGGCAAATATTAGCCCAGCCTAGGGTCCTTTAAAGGGACCATTTACGGAAGGCTTGATTGAAAATACTAAAAAATAAAATCAATGAAATATGAAATAAAATAGCAGAATTACTGCAGTATCATTAACCAGATTGCTTTGATTTCAATACACACAGCAGTCAAAATTCATCAAATGTACTGGTGGGCGAAGATAATTTTTGTCACGTCGAGACAAATGAGGTGCCCAAGGAAGCGGAATGTGAACATGACATAACGCTGCTCAAAAGTATCTCTCCTTCCTCTTGTCAGTTTATTTATTTATTATTTCTGTGATTGCAAATTTACATATTTCTAAAGGAGGATTATAGTTTGTGATGCATATAATGAGATTTCCCCTCAAAAAGCTAATGAAAAAAGACTCATCTTATGCAATTAGCTGGGGCTTATTTATTTTCCTCCTGTAATGTATTAATTCGTTATCGCATAATTCGGGCATTATTTATTTATTTGATTACGTGCACACCTTAAAGCCTTAATTACAATAGAAACTGGGGAGGTCGAGGGAGAGAGGCGACGCACCAACTCAGCTATCAGTCAATCTAGTTATCTATTTAATCTCGAGAGTATATCCATCCAATCTCTTATCAGCAGCCTCTAATCTCAGTCTAATCAGTTTACCAATTTGCTGTATGGTGACTGGCTCATTGGAAAGAAAGGACTCGAAAACATTCTTTGAAAAAGATTTTGCACCGATGAGGCCAAAATGTCTGTCTTTTTCATCATTTCCTTTCCTTTCCACTCTCCCCTATCTATCTTTAGTTCAGCCCTAATGACGGGCAGAGGCCACAGTTCCACGGTCAGTTTGGTTGTATTCAGCTCCACTAGCATGGGTCACATATGTCAAGTGAGCACACTTCATTTCTTTTCGATTTTCTCTCGCACACCGTTTACGCTTTTGACTACAGCTGCATGGCAACCCAGGACTTCATTTTAAGCCGAGCCCTGGGACCGTCCATGCTTTTACAGATATTCACAGTTGTAATTTTCTCCCAGAGTGTCTCTGTTTTGCCTTCCAGCCCTCCAAGGCCACGTCCTCCTACAGCTGAAAGCTCAGCCCTTCACCCTTGAACGTACATACTACTCAGCTTCATTCAGAACAAGACTTTAGCTAGCCATGAGATTTTGGCTTCGTCTGACTTGTGTCTCGAGTCAGGGCACGTGTGAAGTTTGAGCGCTGTGTTGTGACGGGCTCCTGGAGAGGGGAATAGAAATGATTACAGTCACTCCTGTTACTCAGCGAGTTATCTTTGGCTCAGGGAAAGAGAAGGAAAAGAATAGAGATGTGAATGATCATACCAATCTTGCTCGAACATGCATCAACTGCCTTAAAATAACAGGGAGTAAAAACTCCTCTTACCTGTATTTTATTTACTATAAATAAATATATAATCAACAGCTACCTGCTGTTTTTGTGTTTCTCGACACCAAATCAAACTTATACAATTATAATAACATTTATTAATAATTAAGATTTAATATTAATGTTTATTTAATATAATTTTTTGTATATGTAAAATACATCATATAATTATTTATAATTTATATAATACTATTATATAATGTTATATAATAATAAAGTACATTTTCATATCATTAAACTTATTTGAATGAAAATATGACTGATTCAGAGTTTAGAATATGTATGAATGCATATCTAAAAAATTCTATATTCAAATATTGAATTGAAAACAATTCTTGAAAATGACGTCTAAAAATTAACAATTATTGAATGTCTGGTTTTTGGCTTTGTCAAATTCTATATATATATATATATATATATATATATATATATATATATATATATATATATATTAATTTAATAATTTGGTTTAGAGGACACACAAGTATCACAAAGTTGTTTTTTCTTTAACAAGCATTATTTGTAATCAGCCTCAGTTTTGCCCTTTACAGAACTGAAGATAAACTTTTTTCCACATCTAACAAAATGGAAGGTAAATTGTAAAAAAAAAAACAAAAAAAAAACATGATGCTGGTGATGTAAAGTTCAAGTATGTGTGGTTTATGTGGCTATAAGGAGAACCAATAAAAAACAGCGGCTGATGGGCTCATCAGCCAGGCGAGCTAAATATTCTTATTAATTTATGCAGTGTGAGAGGAATGCTTGGCCATGCAATTAGTATTACTTTCCAACTTTCAGAGGAAACTGTATGTCTAATGGTCTCAGGATCAACTCAGCAGCATTTTGTGGAATGAAAGGTTAGCCTCTTTCTGTGTGTGTGTGTGTGTCTTTGTGTCTTCTTTGTGCTGACTTTGCAGAGCGAGAGAGAGAGAAAGAGAAAGAGAAAGAGAAAGAGAGAGAGAGAGCCTGCTTGTCACTGGTCTCTCTTGGGCAAGCATGGGATTAACTATAATTCTGCTCCTTTGAGACCACCATTGCACCTAAATTGGTTCCAAGGTTTTCCACCAATCCCTCCACCAAATTCTGCAATTGCGGGCCAGCGCTGCAACTTCCTGCTTTTATTTACAGAGCTCCTGTTATTGCTGTTTTTATTGTTGCTGTTGATGTCATCCCTGCTGTGGAGGCTTTGAGCGGAAGACTTCTCTCTCTAATTAGCCAGAGGTCTGTCTCATTGAAATGAGGGAGCAGGTAGCTCACATTAATTATTCATCCCACAGGTAAACATTGGGGCGGCCATGCCTGATGAGTGGACTGAAAAGATGAGCTGGGTGAAGCCACTAACTAATACAGGCCTCTCCCCCGGGGGCTGCCGAGAGGAAAATAAACAGAGTGCATTAGACGCTGAAGAATCCTTTGCACTTTTTTTAGTTGAAACAAAACAACGCCGCTTCTAATACCTCTAGGAGCAATGAGGTATTAGAACAGGACAGTTGCCTAAGCGCGAGTTTCACGGCGGGCCGACTTAGGCTTAGGCTGCCTCCGCTTTCAAATTAAGCCCAGATTGCCCATTCATTCTGCTTTCCTTTATCCAGAACCAGATACAAGCGGAAGCCTCATCCCAGATCCTCTTTTTTTGTGCTTTTTTTCTTTCTTTTCCCTCTCTGTCTGAGCTCCAGTAAAAACAGCCTCGCATGGCTCCAGCCAGGACTGGCGGCCTCATGAGAAAGCTGTGATAAGAATTCATTTCTCCCAATTATGTGCTCTTGTCCACTGCTTCAGTTCATCAGTTCAGTGCAGCCAAGTCAATGAAAGGGCTTGTAATGAAGCAATCAGATGCAGTCTGGCTCCCAGGGCCCCGGCCTTGGCTCCAGGCTTCCCGAGCAGGCCAGGCCATCCAGTGGGGGGAGTTGGTTCTCGCGCAGAGTGTCTGTGGCTTTATAACAACTGTGAGAGCAAAGATCTTCCTTGTAAAAATGGGAGAAGGTCAGTCAGAACTCAGTTCTGGCCTCTCTCAGGTGGTAAAGATTGCACGCGTCCTCAAAGGGATAGCTCACCCAAAAATAATAAAATTATATCATTAATTACTCACCCTCATGTTGTTCCAAACCCATAAGACCTTCATTCATCTTCAGAACACAAATTAAGATATTTTAACGATATCCTTACTATGTTTCTGTGCATTGATCGTTTTAGGACCCTTTGCTGTCAATGGGAGGGTCAGAAAGCTCTCGGATTTCATCAGAAATATCTTAATTTGTGTTCCGAAGATCAACGAAGATCTTACAGGTTTGGAACGACATGAGGGTGAGTAATTAATGACAGAATTTTCATTTTGGGTGATCTATCCCTTTAATGGAAAGGTATGGTGGTGAGTTATTAATGGTCAGAAGAGCCCTCTGTATGTATTCTGGTTTCTAGCTATGGCTCGGGTCCCTCCTTTAATATTAACCTTAGAAAACGTTCACCCATTTTAAACTTCACTAGGCAAAAATCATTATCTTTTCCAAAAGTAACGGCAAAAAGTTGTGTCTTAGTGGTTAAACTGCACGATGAATTGATAGCAGGGCCATCACCTGTGGCAGTGTGTTGTGTTAGAGAGGTTTAGAGAAGAAACTATATCCAGCCAAACTTTCTCTTTCTTCTTTTCACAGCTAACTCTCACCCTCTCCCTCTCTCATTTGTTTGCCCTCTCAACCTCTTCTGCTCTGTCCCCGTCCAACATGTGGAAAGCATTACAGGGAGTCAGGGAGAGGAATGCATGTGTTGAATCATAATCTGGACCTTAAAGTGCTGGATTCTGTTTTCTTTTGTCTAGTAATGCTGTGAATGTTCTACCAAAATTAAAACGAGGCCCGTTTGATCCATCTCATATCATGCTCTACTCCTCAAAAGGGAGAGGAAGTCAAGGCTACCAAGCTATCACAGATGTACTCATAATTTGCTTTCTGTAGGTTCACGGTTCAACTGCAGGGCAGAAAACAAGGTCAATGTGTCCTCCTAAAACAACACTCAGCACCGTTCAGCTGGGTTTGGGGGCCATAACAAGTGTAACACTTCAAATAAAGCAACAAAGACAGTCTTTTCCTTCGAAAGTCACCATTTGCCATGCATTTTACTTCCGTAATGTGATGCATTTACGAGTGACAGCATACTTAACAAGAAAAAAAAAAGTGAAAAGTGGTCAAAAAAAAGAATTAATATTGATCATTTCAGCTGACCGAGCTTTGAAAACATTCCTTCCACTCTAAAATAGAATTAGGAGCTAACAAAGACTGGTACTAAATCATACTGAAATCTACAGAAAAAAGAACTCTGGCAATGGCATTAAATGTTTGGCCTCAAGAATGGCTGACACGTCTCTCATACCTCCTTTTTTCTCTCCATCTGTCTGTAGCAGCCTGTTCTAGGTTTGGAAGCCGAAACCTTGGTTGGATTCCACCTGACAAGAGCGGCTCTACAAGCGCCAGTCATTAACCTCCGGAGCAGGCAGCTGCCATGTGATGTAGTGTGCTCACCCAGCTGCAGAAGGGCCCTATTGATCCTGCGCATACTTGGTGCCTTCCTGGATGTTTATAATCAATATGCAAATGGCCTGCGGCATTGATTCAATATTAATTTTCAATTAGAGTATCCTCCGGGGGTCTGCTAGGGTCAATACACAACCATTCAGAGTGCAGGCTTGAGCAAGTTGCAAGAATTGACATTCCTCCACCACTGAGACACCTTACTTACTGTTTATTTGGTCTGCCCCGCTGTAAGCACCAATTAGGAGTATAGGTTTCACTCTAAGAGATGGATGGAGCACCAGCTTCTCTTGTTCCTATCTCTCCTGCTCCCTTTCGAATGCTGCTTTTTACTTTTTTCAGTCAATCCAGCAGGAAAATAAGATCTCTTTAATATCTGAATTCCTAGACACTAATGAGAATAAATAGAGAGCAAATGGAGATATTTGCTCGATTTTACTGCACGCTTTCTTTAAAGCAGTGGTTTCCAACCTTTTTGAATTGAAGGTCCAACACAATATTCAAATTCCTCCATACATGTACACTATGATTTTCCAGTATTTCTGCTGTAATTAAGACGAGGCTGCTTTCTGATATACTAAGACTTCTGATAAGTAAACAACAAGGTTAATTATAATAATTATAATATAATATATATAAAAATAATCATTCATTATTACTTCGATGAATCCAGAAGTTATGTTCTATCACAACATTTTGTTCTTCAATAAAAACAATAGTTTGGGGGTGGGAAATAAAAGGGAATATTATTTCACTTTACATTTTTATTACAGTTAGACTTTTTTTTTTTAATGATATTTGTTAATACTATTTTAAGTCATCTTGGAAGTTCGCTGAGGTCCCTAAGTGGGCCTCGGCCCGCTGGTTGAGAACAACTAGATTTTATTTGTTTCTTTTTGGCATATTAAGTTGACTAATTGATTTATATTGATATCATATAGAACATATATATGCCTGTAAGGATTTTTAGAAGTTGAAATTTAAAAGTAAGAACACTAAGAACTCCATTAGGTCTCTTGAGCCATGAAAGAGCAACCTCCGAGTAATAAAACTGTCTTCTGGGATGTTTACACATCCTAATTCCCTGCATACGCTTTCAGATGTATTAGTGAATGTACCATTTCATACTGTATCTTTGTGATCTGCTGGCAGCCTGGCAAGAGTCCCTACTTCCTGTCCCCAGACACTACACAAAACATGCAAAACATAACACGTTTTACACCCCTCGCATAATCTCTCAAGCAAAAACAAATACATAATTAAGGATGACCTCCATAATTTATGAAACACAATGAGACATACACAAGCCGTCGCTGTGCCAGCTCTCACATTCACTTAAAGTGCATAAATTCATTACAAGCCCTTGGGAGGCAGAACCATAATGGCAAATAAAGCAAGATTACCATCATTTCTGTGAGCTGTCCTCTCTTTCCAAATTCAGTCTTCTTTCCTGTCTCTTTTTCTCTGTGAGATTTACAATGTCCCACCTTATCTGCAATATCTATTCCTGTGGTAATAACCTTTTCTTGGATTAAAAGAAGAAAAAGAAGAAGAAGAAGAAAAAAAACTTACTTTTGCTACATCAGTCAAGAAGGGCAGGGGGAGGGGAGGGAAAAATGTCCTTTGTTAAAATGGTGTAGCCTGATAAGTGAGGTAATGGATTCCAGGCAGGACTAGTCCTGCTCTTCAATGTGAAAACAATAGTATTGATTTATAAGCGTGTTGTGTTTCCTGTACAGACCGGGTGTCTATCAGAGGCCCTTTGATTGAGTGCTCGGGATTGTCACTCTGTCTACACAGCTGCGGTGAAAAAAAAAAAAGAGAGGGGGAAAGAGAGGTTGCTGGCAAAATACCTCCACAATAGGCAGGTGAGCGATGATGTCATAGGAGAGGAACGAGTTTCGCGTTCAGCTCTGTAACCTGATATCTGTGCGTAAGAAACACGTCTCTTTTAAAGCAGAACGCTGCAACGTGAACATTTACTAGGGCTGATTTCAGACTTCAGCTATGTGTCATCACATGACACTGATCATGGGTGCAGTTGTAGGACTTGTTTTAAACTTGCTAATTGTGTGGAAGTCAGTATGAGTTAATGTTATCAAATTTCTACTTTTACCACAGTTAATGTTTCATATTTATGTGGTCATCGCATTCATAATCGCAGGCGATACATCGCAGATAATAAACACGATATTGCACAGCTTGTCAGTGAACTTCGGCTCTGTGTAGTAAACGCTCCTCCATCTGAAAGCAGGTGATGGAGATTTACTACTAATCACAGAACCGGCTTTACTGACAAAATGGGCATGATCATCACATTTGATTTTTTGCACAGTCCTAATCTGACACTATTGCTTCCATAACGGTACCGTGACAGAACTTTTTATAATGGTGATCTGCAAGTCATTTGAGAACAGGGCAGCAAGCAATAGGAAAAGAGATAAAATGGACAGGACCTCTTTCAGCTCTTACCAGCAAATGCAGTAGCTGCTCTAATTGGTTTAGGGCTAACATTAATTACCACATTGCTCATTAATGGATGAAGCCTTTATTGGTTCCATTGATCAGCAGGACTTGTTAGCCATCATCCTAAGCAATGGTGGATGTAACAAGCTTACATATTGGCATATCAATTAATGCAATCAATTCCTGCCGAGCAGCTGCCATTCCTCCCTCCCTGAGCCCGGGACTCGCTCCCTCTCATCCCCATCATTCCTTCGGACAGGCCAGACAACAGCCTGATGTCATCCAGGAATTAACCGAGAGATCCCTCATTTCTGCTTAAGAGGAAGTGCTGGCTTGCTTGGCTTAGACAGGAAGCAGAAGTACAGAGAGAGACAGGACACATGCTGGTGGCTACATATAGGTAAATAAAAAGAGCCAGTTGGCTATCCCAGACTAGTGTTATTCCACAAGTCAGTCTAATTTAGCTTTAGTGCCAAAAACAGACAGTCAAAAGGACCTACACAACAGGAAAATGTGGTCTATTTCTTTCTTCTTTTTTTTGCAGTTTCTTCTTGTATGTTTTGGCTGCTTTAAGCTGACTGAGCTTATTTTTATTATTTAAATTAATGATTATCTTTCTTAATTATTTAATTATCAGTAAATACATTCAAATTCTGATGATTCATTTTCTGCCACCAGTGTAGTGCTTCTAGAAAACACAGACAGACACGGCGAAATCGGGGCAGACAGACGGCACTAAAACGGAAATAGCAATGGGAAATTCTAACCACTATTTCAAGACTTGTTGGAATGTTCAGTAGGATTACCTATAACCTTTACAATGTCAAGGGGCACATCTGAGCAAGATCATCCTCACTGTTAAACATGTGCTACATTCAGTCCTAGAGCCGCTCCTTTCCAAACTTACTTCTTTCTTTTTCTAATTGAGATCAATGCTGCTTTTTAAGACACATTGATTAGCACTTAAAATCCTCTCTCTATCACCAAGGGTTCTACAGGGAATGCAGATGTTAAATATTACAGCAGCATGTTGGACTAAAACACCACGTTCTTGGAGAAAAACAAGGGTAGAGGACAAAGGAAAAACAGCCCATGATAGGCACACATGCATCACAACAAAATGGAGGGATTTAATGGCAGGTGTGCAGCGCTTCATTTGCCTAATAACAAATCATTTGGATGGCGAGAACACAGAGCGTTGCATCACCTGCAAAGGACCTTTTCAGGACAAAACTTTGCAGGTATTACAATAGCAATTGCTCAGCTGGCGCATGACACCTCGGAAGTACAGCTTAAATACCTGAGCTATAAATGGCATGTGTCTAAACAATGCAGAAATAATGATGGCAGGACAAAGCTGATTGGCTAATGAAACTCCAAGACCCCTCAACCCTTCACCAGCGACTATTCTCAGCTGTGAAAAATATCATTTATATATGTCCATAATATGTCCTTAGTTTAATTAAGTTCATTTTATAGCCCTCCAAAAATACACACTTGTGCACACTTATTATATATATATATAAATGGGGACTTATCCTTGACTTCTGTGGTTTTTAAATTACTCGTCTCTTACTAATTCTAGAGTTAAATGTAGTATTAAATTAATTATATATATATATATATATATATATATATATATATATATATCTATATATATTTACAAAACAATTATATAATAATTAAAAGATTAATGTGTAAAATATACAAAATACAAATGTAATATACAATTTAAATACATTATATTATATTATATATCGCATTGCATAATATATTGCAATTTCTTGTAATTGTTTTGTAAGTTCCTTCCATTTCCTACTCAAAGCCACTTGAAGTATATCTGGAGCACTGGTCAAATGTTGCGCGTCAAATGAGCTTGTCCTGAGAAGATGGGGAATCCAAACTCCCCTAGAGTCCTATTAAAAGTGAGACTCGTTTTGCTGGAGTTCATCTGCCCGAGCGGCTCATTCACTACTAAATGACTCAACTGGTACATTTCTCCGCACAGCCATGACAGCCCGACCCAGAGCACAGCGTCCCAGAGGCATCTTCCCTATACGCTCCCTTCCCTTTAACTCAGACTACACATATCAGAGACTACAAACAACATTCCTGAAAAGCATATTTAAAACTTGAATAAGGGCTAGCACAAAGGTTAGTTGCACTCACACGCAGCCAGGCTTCCAGAGACATTTTGACATTAGACAAGGGCACTGTCGAAGCCGAGGCGGCTCAGATGTGCACAATAGCAGAAGACACGACTGCGAGAGGAAGATCAAGGTCAGAAGAACGAGTGATGCAAAGGGAAAGGCTGGATTCAGACTAGTTTGCCTACGAAAGCATATGCACACAGGCTCTTCGGAGGGGCACCCAGTAACTCGCATGATCCGTGTCCTTCAGGCAGCTCCCCCAGACTCCGTCCCCTGGGCGACACGTAAGTGGGCTGAGCAATTAACAATTTCATGCTGATTGCCTGAAGCATGCTTTTCTATACCATAAAGATAATAGCATGAAAGGCGCCACATCCCCCCCCCCAACAGTCTAGACCCCCCCACCCCTTCCAATCCCTACCCATAATTCCCGACCGCCTCCAATCCTGCAGTCCCGTGTGATGCACTTTCCCCATTCATTGAGTCCTGAGCGTGCTGCCTGCTGGCTTCATTACAGACGCTCTACACTCAGACAGCACATTTAAGAAAAATATAGAAAGGACTCCCTGAGGAGTAAACAGGTATGATTATTAAAGGATGTGAAAAAACAGGGGGAAAAAGATGAGATTCTCAGTCTCCCACTGGCTTTTGGGTGATTTGAAAGTCTAATTTGGCCGCAACACAACAGGCTAACAGGTTGTACCAAACAAACCGCCTCAGTTCCCGTGATGCACTGAGCATGCTCTGTGCAGAGGGGTGGTGACAGACCCATCATCCGCTGCCATTGGAGGCTGTGTGGAGGCAGAAACTGTGCTAACCACTGATTCTGATCAACCTCTCCGCAATATCCCACATACGAGATGCACATCAAGGTGTTGCGGAGACTGGAGGCAGGAAGCTTACTGTACTCTTGTGGTAGGGTCTAGCAGCGAAGTGACAATAAAACGGGTGCATCAAAAACGCGTCTTGCATGTTCATGGAAAACTGCGAGTCTCAGGGGTTTCGAAAACCGTTAAATATGCACACGCATGTCTGGATTGAGTCGTTAAAATGAGCATCAATATAGAGGTGATTTTCAGAGAGTCGTCCTTAATGTTCAGAGTGACGGGTGTAAATAAGGATGTGGCAAAAGATAAACACTACATACCAACCCACGCACAGCGGGCACTGCTAATGATCACATAAACCCTTTTCCAGACAGTTCACGTGCCCCAAACACTCATTTCAGTCTAAAATCACTAATGATATTTCTGTGTTAATGACTGACTGTTTTTAAAGCTGCTCGACTCATACTGGCAACTGGAGGATTTATTTATCGATTGTTTAATGTTATGACCAGAAAAGGGAAATGACTGAACTTGAGACACAGATGAAAATCAAAACAGTGCGAGTGAACATTAAACAAAAAAAAAAAGAGAGAAAAAAAAAAGATTGATTTCTTGCTATTTAGCACTGCTTGGATACATTTCCTTCATGGTATAAAGTGACGACTTGCCCTTCGTTGTCGTTTCTTTTCTTTTCTCTTCTCTTCCCAATTAGATCTGCCAGTAAAAGGTAATAAGGAAAATAAATTCAAGAATTGATTAAAATATAATAATAAATGCTTGATTGCATTTTGCACTGATAGAGTGCAAGTCCCTGATCCTCTTTACTATTCAAATGACTGCATTAGAAACGCTCCCAGGAGTGATGAGGGAACAGGGGAAGGAATCGGAAAGAGGCGATAGGACGGACCGGAAGGAAAAGGTAGTGATGGAAGCCTGCCTGATGTATTTTGCACAAAAAAGTCGCAAGAGCTTTCGGAAAATGGCAAGCTCTAGTCTGATTTGCTGACTTTACACTATTTCAGTACCTGTCAAATGGCTGGTTCCTGTTAGAATAAGGTGCAATTTAGATCCAGACTTCATGCCTCATTTATTCAAAGCATCAGGATGTTACTTTGCATCCTCAGGTGATCATGGCTTTGAAAGGAAAGAATTACAAAAGGATCCTGTATTGATGCACGCAATGCACCCCCTCCCGTCTTGTTTCTCGCTGCCTCCCAATTCCACCCCACCACACCATCTAAATTGCAGTCACAACCCCCAGCTTGTAGGGGATGATAATTGCAGACGGCCAATAAATTACTACTGCCTCCACATCAATTATAAGCATCACGTCTGGCAATGAGGAAAATGAGATCTTGTGACAAATTTCATGAGGCTTGGCTGCCCAGCAGCCTTTCTTAACATGCTACAGATAGCAATCCCTTATCTAGCCTCTGTAATGGGGAGCTACGGATAGAGAGATGGAACAGCAGCCATTTAATTAAAAAGCTGGGTGGTGGTGGTGGTGTGTTGGGGTGGGGGGGTTGTGTAATTCATTGTAGGGGCTCAGGAAGAAGACAAAGGCTTTGTCTCCAATACATATTTTGCTGTGCGTTGTCAGTCATCAGGGACCACGCTTTTGCCGGCGTTCATTTGATAGCCATTCAGAGCGGTCTTTTTTCCCCCTTCTCGGTCCATTCCATTTCCCCCCTCCAATCCCTTTACCTCTCCCACCTCCTCCCTTCCCCTCTTTTTTATGCTGTTATTTCCCAGGGGACCACTGAGGTGCTTGCTCCACCAGGTCTGGTGCAACTCATTTGAGAGGGGCATTTTTTTTCAGTACGAATGACTGCAGAGAGCAAGCAGACAGACAGTGGCACTGAATGAAATGGCCTCGGCACCTAATTGCGTTCCCACCTGGGAAGCGCGGCTGAAGGCGGAGACTTCGGCGGGAGGAAAAGGGAAAGGGACCTGATGAGGATTTATGGAGGACAGGGAGACGGCAAAATAAAACACCAAAAGGAATGGACCCTAAATCTTATTCCCTGCTGCAATATTCATTGCTGTTGCAATCGGGTGCGCTGATAGAGCGTTGCAAAAACGACCGCTGCGTTCAAATTATAGCTGCACTCTCTACTAATATTTAACATCATTAGAAAATCATTAGAAAACCATCATAAAACCTGGGATTATGACTAGAGCATTAAACACAATGATTATTCAGGGTGTTCCTTTTCCCCGCTTTTCCCTCGAAAATGAGATTTTGCTCTCCACGCCTGTGCAGGAGAAAGTAAGAGTATTTCTCATAATTACTACAACATTTGAAAAACATTGGCCTGCATAAATTACTATACCATTATATGATTGTTTTTCATTCCCCCAAAGCAAAGTTCTTAAAGATGGGCTTTTCAGAGAATGACAGCTGCAAGCGGCATTAATGCAATTTTGCTACGAGTGTAAGAGGGCTAATTCAGATTTTGCCCACTGCCTCCGCTGTTGAATGGCCATTGTCATTAATATGTTGTTTCTCATTGTGTTAAACCGGATGCAAAAATGGCCACATTGCGACTCTCCATATATTCCGCAGAATTACCTTTCAACAGTGGGGTGATTACGGTATTCGCTGCACCACATACAAGTCATGCTGTAATGCAGCTATCTTTCCCTAAAAGATCGCATTTGATGAAAACGAATCTGAAACAACATTATCAAACACAACTTGCATTTCTTCCTTTTAATTGCATACATATTCCACAGCTAATGCCTTCAAATCATTCATTTTTGCTACTCACTTTGGGCAAACTATATCAGGATATCACCAAGTATGTGTTTGTATACGGGCATTATCAGTAGCAGTAATCATTCCTGAGGGAGAGGGCATGTAATGGAGGTTTCCCCAGAGGAGATGAAAGCTGCAGGGCTGAGTGGGATCACAGGCCTGGGGTCTCTCTCAGCTTCTCAGACAGGCGGACCGCTTTTCAGGAGTTTGGTTCACAGAGCTCCCTGCTGAGGAGCTGACTGATGAAGCTCTTTCCTGCCTTGTCATGTTGCGCAAAGGTACTGACCCCTTGACCCTGCCCTAAAAAGCCCTCCAAGCCAGACTGGGCGGGGGGCTCACAGCATTTGTTGGGGAGCATATCCATGTCTTTGCAGAATTAATCTGCGGACAGACAATGGACACACAGCAGTGGCATGGTTTAACGCCCCACGACCTATAGTAACAGCCGATGAGTGACGATTGCATCATAAATGAACACACAGGTCCAGGAAGCTCTGAATGCATGCGGGTGTATACACAAGTCAATCACAGGACATGCATTTTGTACTTGCATCCATTGCAACCTTATGCATTTATGTAAGGTGGAGACCTATGGGTGGAAAAGGCCCCTTCCTTTGGACATAGAGGGGGAGCTTGGGGCAGGAAATTCTCTTCAGGCAGAAAAAAACAGGAGGTTAAAATAAGAGCAATCCTTGTCAAGGCTTTGAGAGTAATTCAACTGACACTGATGAGAATCAATGCTCCTTTGAATGCATTACTTGGCAGAAACAGGCCTTTTGTCCCTTAAACCCAGCCAGCGAAAAATGATGCCCTTCGAACAATGGGGGGAGAGGTGAAAATATAAAGAGAGAGACAGAGAGCGAGAGAGAGAGAGTGAGAGAGAGAGGTCCTCCCTCCATTCCCTTTCACTGAGCCAAATGGATTCCGAGCACTTATGCATTAATCAATCAATATCTCTCACTGTACATCAACGGCGCAACCAAGTTATGAATGACCTTTCCGACAAAAAAAGGACACTTTAATGTGCACAAGACTACATGTAGCTGAGTAACTTTGGCCCATTTTTTTATCACGCATGATTACACCTGCACAAGGCACGGGGCCATTAATAGTGCACTAAATATGACGAGGTTAGTCATTATTCAATTAGCACAAAAGAAGAGGGCAAGGGGCAAATCTGCAAGAGAGATGGAGCATGTCATTCTTTGGACATCCATCTGTCATTCAGTGCTGCCCAGAACGCGTAGACTAACCCAGAATCTTATTTTGCTTCCACTTACTGCGACAATTTTCATATTATTCTAATAGCTTCATATCTTAAGTGTCACATTTGTTTGATTCCTGCTTACTCAGAGTAAAAAGCAGGGTGCTAAGTCACACCACATTCACATGTAACATCTGTAAGAGGATCTCATATGCTTTAAGAGCACTTCTTTTGTAGCGATGTTCAAGAGCTAATTTAAAGATGGCTCCTATCTTCAGATAAAAGACGACTGTAGCAGCTGTCGCACTTGAGAGGAATCACTCGTCGAGCAGAGTCTGTTTATGATCAAGTACAATGTCACACTATTATTCGGCTGATCAGTCAGATACAGTTAGGACTCGAAATGACTTGGAGCTCGGCCATTAGGACAAACAAGGCGTCCTATGCCTTCTGAGGGTTTTCTCGGTCAGATGGATCCATTTGAAAGTGTTTGGGTTGAACTTTTTTTTATCTTAAAGAATAATAAAATCAGCAGTGAAGTGCTTTTAATTATCTGCTCATCAGTTATTACTAGTCATAGTCCTACCCCTCACGTTCTCTGGATGGGAGTCGAGCGGTTTTAGACTTCGGAAGCAAAATCTCTTGTGGCTAGAAACTCGCTCTGTATTGATGGTGAGAGCGGCACTTAACTCTTTGAGCAATCAAAACTCAATCATTTCTCATTAAAATCCAGAACGCCTGAAATCAGATAACATTTGGGGAGAGACTCAGGCTTCGTCCGAGAAATGGATTTCTCTGGGAAAAAAAAACTTTCCCCGGAGGTGGGAAATGGCGAACAGACAAAGCCCGAAAGAATTTGCCTTTTTTTTAAATGGGTCCGAATATAAAAAAAGGGTGCATATATAGGATTTTGACATGGGGACTTCTGTTTCTCAGCCACCCTTTTTTGGGGGCTCTGTTGGGGCGTGGAGGTGAAGCACAGAGACAGAGTGGAACGGACAGGAGCTGACTGCACAGTGAAGCTGAGAAAGGAAGAGCCCAGGCCAGGAGCACAAATTAATGCTATTGTGAGTTTGCGCACAATAGGGCCTGCAAAGTGACTGCGGAAGACCCTTAAACAAAGGAGACATCGCTCTTTCCTCCTTTCCCAATTAGATTTTCGCACCCGTTTTACATTACAAAAAAGGGTCCATTTTTGCCTAATTCCTCCCTGCCACTGACATAGGCACCTCGGAAACTAAACCAGGAGCAGATTAGCGGCAAGCATGCCGTGATTGACAGCGACCTGCACACTCGTTCCGGGCACCTATGCCACGGCTCCATCCCAACCATGAACCCTCCCTCTCTCTCCGTTAGCGTCTCCACCTCCTTTGCAACTGTGTGTAATATTCGGCAAATACACGCAAAAGACACATTTTAAAAAATGCCTCCTCACTTCATTTTGACTGTGGCCTGAGAAATGCTATGTACTATTAATATATTACACTCTGTTAATAATCGTTTGAGTCTCTAGGCTGTGCTCAGCGATAAACAGAGGTTTGCTGTATTGTTCATCGTTTGTTGATGTGTCTGGTTTGTGCTGGTTTAAATGACTGACACCATGGGAATGGATTTGAAATTGAGGGACTAGTAGATGTGAAGGGAGCATGTGTGTGTGTACAGTATGTTTTTTTTAATAGGCACGGGTTGGCTTGCCATCTCTATGGCTGTTCCACAGCATTGGCTCATTAAGGACACAGAGCGGAGTGATTCTGGTAAGTTCATGCTAATTTCCGTCCCTGTCTGCTCAACCACCCTTCTGAGACACTATTAGTGCCTGTTTGAATATTCAGATAAGCAGGGACCAGAGACACACAAATTAAATCCCTTTACTCTGATTTAAGTCCTACATTGGGCTCCATCTGTACCCTCTACATATGGGCAACAGTAAAGACAGAGGGCAAATATGGAGAGAGTGAGAGAAAACAAGGCCCTCAAGAGTGTTTCTGGCATGCTAACCGCTTGCATGAGAGTTACGAAACATATGAACATTATAAAACTTAATATCTAGTGATAAAAATCTCCATTTCTGAAGAGCTGCAAAGTTTTAAGGCCGTATGAGCTGACTGTTAGTCTTTCAGAATGAGAGGAACTCTAAGGAAGTCTTCAAAACAGGTGCGTAGAGTCATTGACCATAGAGAATGAGAGGAGAAAAGAGAGGACAGCTTTTAATAGCGGCACTCGCTCTAATGCAGTGTCACACGGCTCTGAAGTGGGGCTGGAATTGCGTGTCTTTCCCTCTTGACTGTGCAGCACAGCTGAATTGACTCGATACGCAGAGCACTCCAGTACGGTGACTGAGCAGTTAGCATGAAAATTGACCTTTGCTTGCTTTCTGAACTGTGGATTATTCATCTTTAATGCTTTCAATTGGTCAGGGTGACTTGAGCTGAAACCTTCCGACATACTTGCCTTCTTTCCTTCCCTTCTCTGTGTCTTTAAAACTCATTTCTAACAAAAAAAAATAAAAAAATGCACTCCAAGACCTCTGCGAATGACCATGCCAAGAATCCCAGCGCAATAAAAAGGGCAAAAAAGCTTGTAAACTGCAGCAAGGATTGGAAATCAACAGACAATGATTGCATATGCAGTAAGCGTTTAACAGGCAATGTGTAAAACAAAGAAAGAGGGAAATTCGGGCTCAGTAGTGCTATTGTTCCCCTGTCTTTATGTAGGGCTGGTAAAATACAGCTAAAATAAAGGTGTGATCGCTGCCAAATGGCCATAAATTGACACCAAGACTTGCAAAAATGGCTTTGATACTTTTCACGAGAGCTCGGTCTTTGATGTGCCATGGCAGCTATCCTGACTTTCTTCGTACTTTATCCAGTCGCAGTCCGACAAGACACAAAGTGCTAGAATAAACACACAACATTCGCTTCGCACTGAACGTCTTTGTCTAAAGATCGTCAATCAGTGGGCTCAGACCCATCTGAACGGGCTGCAGCGAGAATGTGTCTGCTAGCAGCTAATAAAACAGAAATGACAGAGACAGAGTCCAAGCAGACAAAGAGATAGTGTGAAAGCTTGAGACGTCATAAATCTTGCCCAGTCAAACTTCAGGAATGTCCCAGTTTGTCAAAAACAAATAGCAGCTTGTCTCCGACCATTGCTGGGCAAATGAGCCCTCACATCTGGTCAAACAGACCTCGCGCTCTGTCAGGAATCTGGTCCAGTCCATTTCGGACAAACAAGGCCTTGAAGGGGCATCGTATCGCCCCAGAGGGCCTCTGCAGCAGTATGCAGACTAATCAGAAGTCTTCATCAACAACGCTAACCACATGTTACAGTGCGGCTAATCGATAAGCCCTGCAACAGCATACAGTGTGAGAATCGCTGTTTCTTGCCTGTGAAGTTTTGCCGGGCACATACAAGGAGTGAACATGATGGCATCTTCGTGTAGGAATCCTGCCTCCACTCTCCCCTCAAAGACCCCTGTCAGAATATACTAATGTCACATTGATCAGCCGTCTTGCCTTCCCTAACATCCCTCCGTCCCCACTTCTGTCGCTCATTCCTTCTCTCCTCTGGGCTGTGTGTGAATAATCAAGCGAAGGCTAAATCAATGGCTGCCGAGCTGCTCCACAGGTAAAGGTTAGCAGGGTGGAATATTGAATTATTCCTGCTTCTCTCATCAGTGCCATCTGCTTGGCTGCCTCTAATTGACAGGTCAGAGGGACAAGATGGCTCTCTTCAGTATCTATGTGTGTGTGAGAGCCCGATCTTCGGCGCTCTAGCCGCAAAACAACAGACAGCATGTCTGCGATGAAACGCATCTTCCCATCAGCGAGGGATTGTTTCATGTGCCAGTTGCCCTGTGAAGCCGCAGTCGGAGAGAGAGAGAGAGAGAGAGAGAGAGAGAGAGAGAGAGAGAGAGAGAGAGTGAGAGACGGCATTCTGCTGTCAGAGCTGTGTATGTTGAAGACATAGGCAGCTCATCCACAGCCAAAGATCATAGCTTTTGATCTTTCGCTTCTTCTCTAGAGGGGACAAATCAGCTTATTAAAAAAAGACAAAAATCTAAAACTTTCACCGTCTCTGACCGACGATGGGAAAACTCCATCTCTCAATCCCTCTGTGTTTTTTATAGCCTGTGGTCACACCAAACTGATGAAACTCTAACTGAGGGAAAAAATCACCCGTCTCACTGAAGTAGCAGCGTGGCATCAAATGCCAAATCTGAGACCAGCTAGAAACCCAAGTGCAACTGACATCCATAACTAAACGAAAAAAATCTTACCATCTGACATACAAAAGATCACTTCAGAAAACTTGGAGAAGAGCTCCACATTTATTAAGACTACATTTATCTCTACATTTATCAGATTTAAATTATAATGTTTGTGTTTGTGGACATGTATAAAACAAAACAAAACAAAACAAAATTAAATTAAATTAAATTAAATTAAATTAAATTAAATATGTGACCTCAGACCACAAAACCAGAAATTGAAATTGAGATACATCAATTATACATCATCTGAAAGCTGAATAAATAAGATTTCCATTGATGTATAATTTGTTAGGATAGTAAAATATTTGGCTGAGATCTGGAATCTGAAAAAAATATATATATTGAGAAAATCGCCTTTAAAGTTGTCCAAATGAAGTCCTTAGCAATGCATAGTACTGATCAAAAATTAAGTTTGATATATTTACGGTAGGAAATTTACTAAATATCTTCATGGAACATGGTCTTTACTTAATATCCTAATGATTTTGGCATAAAATAAAAATCGTTAATTTTGACCTTATACAATGTATTGTTGGCTATTGCAATACAAATATACCCATGCTACTTATACTAACCATACGGCTGGTTTTGTGGTCCAAGGTCACATATAATATAATATACCATTTCATTTTGGAGGATTTTGAAAGGAGATTTTGGATGCTTAAATTACAGTCCGTGGGTGATACTAACAATCTCAAAGTGGTCAACAATTTGTAATTAAAAAAGAACATTATATTCTGCTCTTTCACTTCTAAAGACCTTTTCAACTCTCTCCATGTCATCTGCTGTTCTCCTCCAGCCGCACATTTCTGCTTAGCCGCAGTCAGCTTGGACACATGACTGACAGTTCCTGTCCTCTGCGGTCTCAGTGCCCTGACTGACACAGGACGAGTGCGAGCCTTCAGCCTGCCACCCGAAACCCTCGCGCCCCGCTCACGATCCCCACCGCAGCCTCCAGGCCCTGGAATAGAACTCATTAGCACGTTTGGTAAGTACAAATGAGATGACTGCCTCCTGATGGACTGTCTATCTTTTGGATCAGCTTTCAGGGAGAGTGTCTCGTAATGACGGGTGAAGGGAATGAAAGAGGGGGAGAGAAACTAATATTATAATGCTCTCTGCGCTCACTCCGGGCAGTGCACCTCACAACGGCCTGAAATGGAGGGCCCTGAAGTGGGCTTGATGACAGAGGAGTCCTCTTTCACCCACATGCAGGATCCCACTGTGGGTGTGTGAACACCCACATGCGTGTTAATTGGGTGTCTGTGAGCATGTGAGCCTGTATACAATACACATCTGCTGCACTTGTACAATTTACACCCTCTTATCATCTCCAGATCGAAATGGAGCAAAGAAACAGGCTCCGTTTTGAACATGCACGCACTACGTACACACATAAACTCACATACATACTTCTTCGAGGGCCCTCAATTTACCCAGGGCCTTCTCACCTCCCTCTTAGGGCAGCCAGTGGTCAGAGCTATCCAGGCTCGGCCAGTAAAACGGCAGAAGAAATCGCCACGCAATCCACTTTGATTCACTGACAATCCCAGAATAGCAATACCGCTTCTTGGTCAATTTGCAGTAGCAGGATGAGCCAGGGAAGGAATTTATACAGCGGCTGTCTATAAACCAACCGGCAAAGAAAAGACTTCCTTGTGTGAGCTTGGCGCGGACATATGAGCCCTGCCCAATGTTGCGCTGAGTGGAAAATCCATAAAGCCATCACTTAGGCTTTTTAATAAAAGGGACAGTTTCATTTTAATATTTTTCAAAATGAAAGGTAATGCATTTATGAAATTCGTGGCACGCTCAGCGGACTAAAAACAATTTCCTCTGCTAGGCTGTGCCCTTCAGCTGCGGATTAGGGGACAGACGTCCGAGAGGAGCCGACCTGATGCCCTCCGGGCCCTTGGAGGGGCCCTTGCCAATCGTATCGCTTCCCCTCATCTCTAGCAGCATCCCAACAATACCAGACTTTATTAAAAGAAGCCTCAGTGATGTTTGTTGCATGAGTTGCCCTGTCTTTGCTCAGATGTACCATGGCATAGTTGGGGCATGGGGGTCGTGGTTAGCGGCTATAATATCCTGTTTCTGGGAAGGTTTACTTTGCATTTTAACAAGCATGTAAAAAGAATAGGACATTCCAGACCCGGCTGCTGTCTGCAGGGCTATACGGGGCCCCGGGTCCAGACACGAGCCATGCCCTGGATAGCCTTAGCCAGCCTTCATAGCGCCTCTTCCCCTGCGAAAAGCACATGCTTTATGTGCTTCATGCAGACATGTGGCCCCAGTCAATAAGAAACAGACACATACAAATGCACACACACACACACACACACACACACACACACACACACACACACACACACACACACACACACACACACACACACACACACACACACACACACACATCCACACCTCTTTTAGCACAGGGTGCCATTCCAGTCCAGTAAAAATAAAGGTAAGGTCTTTTTAACACCACTTGACTCTCCTCTCACTTGACATTTCCTGTCCGTCGTCCAAGGGCTTTAGTAAGTAAAGCAAAGAGCCCAGCAAACATCCAGCATTTGCTTTAATAATGCATCAATCTGTGCATGCAATGTATTTTTGCATAGCAGCTGATGCTATTCACGAGGCTACTGGCGGATTGTAGTTGGAGGAGAAAGATGCAATTCTTGCTGAGACAGGGAGAAACTGGGTACCTATTTTGTTAAAAAAATTATACTCTTCCCCATGTCCTGGCCAGGGCAGCGAAAATGCAAATCTAGTTTAGGGGCCAGTGACATACAAGTGTGTTAACAATTTAAAAAGGGGGGAAAAAATCATATATACATTTAACATATTATTTATTATATGCATATTATACAAACTTATATACATTCAATAATATATTTTCTTTTTGAAATATGAATTATTCATTCAGCAATTATTCATTTTCTTCATTCTGATATCAGGAAAGCTTCATCACCTTGACATTTTGACTTTATGCCTTCAAAAAACTCTGTATGTAAATTAATTTTAATTCAAAAATTAAAAACACACTCATCAGAGAAGAGGTGTGTTCAAGTCATTGTAAGTATGAATTTCATTCTTTATATAAAACTAT
Organism: Cyprinus carpio; assembly: GCF_018340385.1. Classification (NCBI taxonomy): domain Eukaryota; kingdom Metazoa; phylum Chordata; class Actinopteri; order Cypriniformes; family Cyprinidae; genus Cyprinus; species Cyprinus carpio. The sequence continues at coordinate 40,295,824 of NC_056603.1, forward strand.
AATAACAACAAAAAGTCATGTCATTAACCCTCGGATCGGTCAAAGTCTAGTTTAGATTCTCCAGTGCACTTCCCTCACCCGCTTGGGCACTGAGAGGGGAGGGCTGCAGTTGGCACGAGAAGCCAGGCAGGCCGCTGTTCCCGTGTCTACAGACAGGGATTTCCTGCTGCATGTCATAGCTCAGCGATCATGGCGCTACCATCTGCGACTGACAGCGATTTACATCAGCAGCTAATCCACAGTGCCACTGCAATGTGTACACACTCCAAAACAGCTTTCTCTCCTCTCTCCTACAAACATACAAATCTTCCTGGCTGGCTGTGAGCAATGCCACCCAAAGGCCTGTAGCGCCATCAAAAAGCCAACTAACCATCTTTCAATTCCACTTACCACTTTTCTTACTCTCTCTCTTCCCCTGTATCTGTCAGTCTGCAATGTTCAAAAAAACTTCAGTCCATTAAGTCTTCTGAAATGAGAGACCCCAATGTGTCATCCAGCTATATGCCCTGGTGAACATCACTCATAAAACCTGTCATCTGCTGCTGTAGTGTCTCTTCCCACACATCAAGCTCAGACACACACACACACACACACACACACACACACAGACACACACACACACACATCCCCGGAAAGCTGACTGTGTCCATGTAAGCATGTGTTAGTGTGTGTTGTCTTGGGGGCCTGAGCTTTATAATTTTGGGAAATCCTTCTTGCAGAAAGCTCCTTTGTGTTGTGGCTAGCGAAAGGGTTAAGAACGACAAATGGACATCCAGTGAGAGAATGGCATGCTTGAGCAGCACATTTTTAACGCGGGGGCAGGAATTAAAACAATGCCTGCCTTTTATCCACACACTGCTCTAATTGGATGGGAAACTCTGCCGCCTTGGCACTCTGTGGGCGAATCAGAGGGCAAAAAAAAAATATGTCACAGAAACCCAGACTACACCACCTGCATTCGTGCCCAGACACCACCACCACACAGATTTGCATTGTGTATGTATTAATGTCATATCTGAATATCTTGTATTGTGCTTGTTATGGGTCTAATAATGCTTAGCTGGCATGTATTCACGGGTGATTGGTTAGTTTAATCAAACCTGAACTTGGTTAGTTCTGAGAGAAAATAATATCATAACACCATATGGATCAGAACTGAAAACAACGCTAATCAATATTTCCACAATCAATTGTATTCATCATCAGCATCTGCTATGGCACACTTTCTCTGAATTAGTGGTATGGATCTTTTTTTTAAAATGATCCTCATTGATATTGTTAACAAATGACCAGAAAATGGAATGTGACAGTTCTACAGAGAGAGACGCAAAAGACCTCCCTCAGGGGTGGCTGTGCAGCTTTAATTTGGGATCTATTAAATTGCTGTATCTGTTGGTTAATGTACATTACTGGAGGCTCTTAATTCATAAACTTCCCAACTAATTGTCCGGGCAAAGAGTTTTGAGTTTTAGGTTGCAGTCGCACCTCCAAGCTCATGCGAACTATCTGCATAATAAATTCTGAACTCATTGAACTCTAGACCAATTGAAAACTAGGAGCCAGACTTACTAACAGCTTGCGCCAGAGCAAACCATCTTTTGCCATTAAAATAGAACCCTCAGGACTTAGTAAAGACACTTTAAGAATTAGCACTGAAAAGGTGTGTACACAGTTATTTTTGCGCCTGACCTTATTGAATATGCATTCGTAGGAGTTTCCTTTTCAGGCGGAAAAATTTATGGGAGGAGAGTATTAAAATGAATCACGCAACACGATTTAATAACGTTTGCGCTCGTCAAATTACTGGTATTTGTGCCATTATTTAATGCCCCAAAAAAAGCAGGTGCTAATTTGCACTGCTCTTGGTAGACTGCACTGGTAATTATGGGAATGATCTGACTATATCTGTGTTCTTTAATGTGCACATTGTTAGTAAATCACACACAGAATTTTCCCCTCCCATCGGTGCTTTTATGGAATTGTGCTCTTGACCTTTTTAGTAAATCTGGCCCTAGATGTTTTAGTCTACTTGATTTGAGGTATAATTTAGGCCCATATCACAGGATGACTTACATGCTGAAGTTTAATACTTAGGATTTAGGGATTACGCAAAACTACTCAGTCCACATTGTTGTTGCCTAGGGTCGTCGGAAACTCAGGGGCAAGAAAATTGGGGAGTAGGAAAGTCGAGCTCTGCTTGGGGAAGAAGCCCTGCACCTAACACTAACAGAGTTGCACACCGCACGGCAGCAGCCAAGGGAATTGCTGCCTAGCTGACCCAGAAATCCAGGGCCAGCTTTGTTTTAACAAGCAGGGGAGCCTTCTACCACTTTAGCAACCGAGCCTCAACCACAAGAAAGAGCCCGGTGCCTCAGAAGAACTGGGGAGAGGAAATTAAATATTACACCATCAAGGAATGGTTTCAGTTGGATAAGGGGGGCAGGACATTAAGAAGTGTAAAGGTAGTCTGGGGGAGGGTAGGTTCATAAGCGTGGTGGACGGCGGTGAGGAATTAGTATTTTGTACTCGCTGATGAAGAAGTATGTTCATTATCAGCGTAATTCGAACAAGATGCCGAAGCAGGGAGTAGGAGAAGGCGAAGAAGGCCGACATTCTTTATTACACACCTCATTTCATTTAACTGACCTTTAAATATATATACTTATTTATACATACAAGAGTTGAAAAGACTGGGACAACTTTGGCCCCACTATTTAAAGGGATGGGACTTGTTTTCAAGCTGAGCAGTGCACCACGGCTTGGCCGGCAGGAGCTTGAGTTTGATCCTGCATCTGTAGGGCAATCAATCAGCTGTTCAACGCTCGGACTGCAGCTTGCTCCGTTTGGTAAACATAGCGTCAAAGGCTATTAGGACAGCGGTTCCTCTCTAAAGACCCAGCCTCCCTAACAGAGCGCTCTTAGGCCCGATCCTGACGTCACTTAGCAGGTATCAGCTATCAAAAGACAGGGATGCTGGGACCTCTCTCTCTCTCTCTCTCTCTCTCTCTCGCTTATTCCGTCTGTGTAGGAAACAATAGCTGATAATAAGAGGCAGGCTGATTCCCTTTTGAGCTGCTGGTCGATTTACACTCACCTTGTCCTTCATCAGTATTTCCCAGTCAGCATTGGGCTAGACCTCAGCCTTAATCACCTACATATTCTCTCCAGAAGGTACAGAAATTCAATAATATCTAGTCTAGAAAAAGCTAGTAATTAAATACATCAAAAAGCTTGCATGGCCACACAATCAGCCATCATCAAAGAATGCAGCCATTTCTCACTACAAAGAACATCTCATCTGACTAATTCTGGAAGAGTTTGGAAAAGTTGTTTGTGAGTTGTCGGCTCATTTGACGTCAAGGGGGTACGACTGGATTGCTGCAACTAGAAAAAAGATGGCAGAGGGTTGCAAATGTGTGTGTGTGTGTGTGTGTGCGTGTGTCTGCCCACACATCCCTACTGCAGGAGTCATTACCTAACCTCCAACCAGCCTCACAAACAAGGGAATCCATTAACGCACATCAAAGGTTATCCAAGAAAATATATAAATAAATGCTACATCAACCAAAAAAGAGAGAGAGCACAAGGGAGAGAGAGAAAACCAGACTTGTTTGTGAACTCTTTACCTCCACCTACCCAGAAACACACTCTAAATCTCTCGCACCCCCACCCTTTTAACCTAAGTGGGCCTTCCTATTGCCTTTGCATGTTCACTTGTCCGCTGTACTATAGTCATTAACATATTTGGAGTGCAGCGAGCAGAAAGCTTAATTGTCCTTAATTGCTCGGCTAAATATGTTCTCTAATGATTCTCCTCAGATCTGTGACTGGCTTTTGCGCAATTTCCCGGCCGCTGGCTTCATTATCCCTTCCTCCTTGGAACAAAGCGTCTTTAGAGGCCAACTCCCCCCACCATCTTTTGCTCTCTCTCTCTCTCTCTCCCCCCAACGACACAACACTAAGAGCCGGTCGGGCCGCCTGGCTCACGGGAGGGAGGGGAGAAACGCACAATGGAAGTCTTTTGTCAGGGCACAAGAGTCAAAATGATTAGAAAACCAAATCCATGCTGAAACAGTGTGTTAATTGACTGCAGCTCTGTTGTCTTAATGGCAAACTAACGTATGGCCTGACTGAGGCCTTGGCCCCTGCCTTTTGTTTTTGGCGTCCCCCTCCCCTCGCTGTTTGGAGCCTAATGGCATCTATGATTGTTTGTTTAATGGCAGAACAGCACGGGGACTGTACTTGTATTAATAAACGTGCTGTGCCAGATCGCCAATGTCCTTAGGATATCCTCTCGTGTTATCAGGCATCATTGGATCACGGAGCCACAGCACTGATGTCATAGACGGGGACTGAAGATGTGCTGTGCTCTTTCACTTAGAAACATCTCACTAACTCCTGCACCCCTGATGCTGCATGACCAGGTCTGAAGAACCAGGTGATTATAAGAGTCTGCTCTATTGGTAACCAGATCTGAAACTGCACTACAATGAACATTGTAGTCTATTTACAATGCAATGTCTATCAATTATCAAGTCTGAATTATGAATGGAGTGGGAATTCTCCACTCTCAGTTTCAAAAGAGGGGAATGCCATGAAGATCAGATGAGCATATAAACTAGTTTTCTTTTACTTCTTACCCGTGTCGGCAGAAGGACATTTGCGAATGGTGAAGATGGCGCTCAATTCCTCCTCTTCCTCAGGCAAGCCCTTCTGCAGGCGCTGCAGCTTCCGCAGGCTTTCGCTGCGCTGGTGCTTCATGGAACGGACGTGTTGGATGAGGTTCAACTTGGCCTTTGTGGAGTAGTTACACAGGACACAGTGGTAGTAGCACGACTCGCCCTCCACAGCGTTCTCGTGCTGCTGCAAATGCTGTAGAGAGAGAATGAATAAGAGAGTTAGCATGAGTTTTTTTAATGAACGGGATACCTAATGGCATTTACAAATGAATAAATCAATTACCAATCAGGACTCTGTTGTCTAACACAAAGTCAACGTCATTCATCAACAGTACACTGGTCTCTGGACCTTAGTGTAAGCATGTGTCTCTGTGTGCTAACAAGACATAGAAGGGACGTTGGTGTCCCCGGGGCTGGTGGGGTAGATGAGAGGAGCATGTCAGCATCTACAGGAAGAGCTTGAGTAGGGACACACTGACGAAAGTGCATTGATCCCTTTCACTCAAGAGAAGTCTTTCGTCTCTGAAAAGGAAACTCCAAACATCTGCCTGTTTCACGCATGGGATGTTAAATATTGATCACCAGTGAGTCAAATCCTGCTTCTTTGAGAGCGAGGCAAAGTGAGAGAGACAGGGCGGCAGTGGCGAGCTCTGACCGTATCCAGAAGAGGGTATAGTGATCCTTGGGGGGACCAGAGATATGTGCTACGATCCACAAATTCAAAACAAGCCAACCACTCCACACACCCAACGGTAACACAACAATCCCGAGCTGAGTCTCTGTTCACTGAGCACACCACACATTTACAATATGGGCATTGCAGGTCTATAGATCTGACTGCTAGTCCCTAGATATCATCTGTGCATGTATAATCAAAGCACTTACTAATACATCTTGACTAACCTTGATTCATGTCTTCTTTCAAGTCATGATTGTATTATAAGTTTTACGAAAACAACTTTTGTGAATACTGCCGGTGTTAATCGATGGCAATTTCTCCGTTATTCATTCTTCATGGCCATCATCTCTTTGGTGAATTATGTTTGTGTATGTAGGGTGACAGATTTATAGCACAACAATACGCACACCTACTGTCCACGCTCAGTGTAAAACAAGGGAAACAAATAACCTTTCTGTGTTCAAGAACGGTATGGTGCATCTTTGAAACTATATAACAAAGGTGCATGAAGGTCATTGGTAACTTTAATACTCAAAACACATTAGATGGTTGGAGCCATGGCCAGCAGCTAGCATTTGAGCTGTCGTGCTTGAAGGGGCAATGTGAGTAAAATAAATAAATAAATAAACAAATGTTTTGTAACATTTCCAATCGCTTCTACACATCATTTCCTGTACTGTACGACCATATATAAAAAGACCAACTATGATAATGTGATTAAATAGCTGCATCTTTCCTAGGACTTTTTACTTGTTGTTTACCTTTCTTTTGATACGTGAGTCACAAAAAAGCAACTAAATTGCACCAATGAAGGAGATGATGCAAATCTGAAAAAAATATCTCTGCTTTTTTGCCTGGCGAAACATGTATTTTCTCTCTTCTGGAGAAGCTCTTAATCTCCTGCACAGACCACCCCCAAACCCTGACAAAGGTCGGGGAAAACAAATTGATTCATTAAGACACGGCTGAGTTGACTTTGCCCTGCAGCAAAGAGATGAGATGTGTTTCCATCGGCTTCGGATGCACAAAGCCAGAGTAACATTAGATTTTTAACCCAATTAAGGCCACATCAGGTGTTGACAACAGTGAGAGAGGAAAAAAATATTATGTTCCCTGAAATGTTCTCCCTCTCTGGTAATATTTAATTTTCGGGTAACACTGCTATAAGGGATTTTTTTTTTATTATTTAATTTTTTTTTTCAAGGCAATTGTGGTGCTGGTATCATATGTCACCCTGGTATACCTAAGATGTGCATTAGGGCCACTGACTTCCAGGAATGGGTTTTTGCTTTTTGTGTGTGCCCCTCAGCTCCATGTAATGGAGTTATTAGGTGATCGTAAAAGGCTCTGTCCTTCTCCTCACGCTCTCTCTTGCTCTCCTTCTCTCCCCTTCCTGTTTGAAGTAGGGATATGATGTCATTGAGTAGGTGCTGCTGGATGTTTTGGGCTCTGCTTGAGCTGCGCTTCTCCACCTCACCCTCCCTAACACATATACAGTGTATCAGAGCTCAGGTACACTGATCTGTCACAGATTTGCTTGCATAAAACACCAAATCAATCCGTTGCGTGCTTTGAAATGGCACAGTTTCTTCTTTCTTCACAAGAGAGGAGGAGAATATATGAACTGAAAAGTATGTCTATACTTCAGCCGTCTTTGTGGAAATAAGTGCAGCGAAAAGAAGACACCTGAACTAAACTTCAAAGATCTTTAAAAAAAAAAAAACTGCGGGGAGTTTTACAGCGCCCATAAAAAGGGCAGGATTTACACGGGTGAACCTTAGCTGGCTCAGCCCAGAGAACAGCAATATATCACTTTTTTACCCAAAACTGAAGCCAGTCTACTACACAACTGATGCATACGCTACACCGTTACAATTACTATATTTACTCCAAAGCACCATGGTGCTTCAAAGAATAACATGGTTTTACCAACATGACATTGCAATGATACTTTATGTAAGGGATATTGGAAGGTTCAAGGCACTCCATAAGAGATAATATTCATAATTTCCATGTAGCAGAGATACATCTATTGCTCTCCAGGTCTGACACCAGAGGGACAAACAGACCCATCCAAGAACCTACACCTCTTTCTTACAAACACACAGATATTTACACATGATTCCATCTCAAACATCCACACGAGGGACCCCTGAGATGCTCTCTATACCTAATCTCCCACCCAGCACACACACACACACCCCTGGGTCTGAACGTGAAACACAATAACGCATGAGAGAGTGTTTGTGTGCGGCGTGTCTGTTTCCTATGATCCTGAGATGAAGCTCCATGCTGATAAATCACCTCCAACTGAAGTGGAGGAATTCAGAGGCTTAATGAAAAAGTCATGTTCACTGAGCAGGGAGGGGCTGGTCAGGGTGCTGTTGAGAAGTCTCCCCTCCGCAGGGGCCCCAGAACAGCCGCATACATGCCCCTGGAGCCAGAGAAGGCCACAGAGCCAGCATGGCTTACATTACTACTCAAAATTCATTTAATTGGCTGGAAGTTAATGGCAGACTTACAGGAGGGCACATGAGCTGTGGGGAAGTGCAGTGGAGCGAAACCTGAGTGGGCTGGAGGGAGTAAATGTGTGTGTGTGTGTGTGAGAGAGAGAGACAGACAGAGAGTGCACGTGTGTGCAGCAAGTGCGGCCCATCTTTACCGGACAGGAGTTCTGATTACTCTCTCTCACACACATATGCACATAACGACCCAAGTGGAGGATGAATCAGTCCCCTGTACTTGTGTAGGTGAGGAAAAGCAAGGGCGACCCACCTAATCCACCCCGTCGCAACTCAACACTGCGTCTCTGCCTGCTTCGCACCCATCACAGAGAGCTATCACTTTCAACACCTACCTGCTCCTGTGCATGGATCTACTAAAGCATCCACTTACGTGGGCTGAAAAAAACACACACCTTTCACACCCATCGCCGCTTTAACTGCCAGAGAGCTGAATACAGGGCAGGCACTCAGCATACCTCCACAAATGCGCAGGCCCACAGTGGAATTGTGGTAAAGCGACTCTAAGTTCCACAACATACTCTACACAAGTACATGGACACAAATGCAAGCTATTCATACGCAGGTCCGTGTTGGATTCTCAATGTTACTGCAAGAGCTGCGATACAAGGTATTAGTGCAAACTGTCTTCTACAGTAAGTGTTAATTTTTACACACAGATTTGTTTTATGATGGAAAAAAAATTCAATTTAGTCAATATTTCATCATGTCACATTTATTAATTTTAGCCAGACCTACTATCTAACGAAAATGACGTCCAATTTTAGTCAACAGAAATGAAATTTTATCAATGCTCTTTTAAAAATAAAATGATTTATTAATAATCACAATACACTAAAGGAAAAATACTCTGTTATCACTAATTACAGCGAACATTTTCATCAGTCAGTTCAGAATAGTCAGTTCTTTTTCATGTCTTTTTATTTTTAATTTTTAATTGATTTAATTTATTTTAGGTTATATAGACTTTTGAAGGTAACTCTATTGTTCGTTCGAGTACTGTGGTTTTTTACGCATTATGTATGTGCAACTGGACCTCACACATACATTGGCCAAGCATTCAGTTCACGTATGCATTTGTGTAGAGTATTGTTTTTCTGGCCTAAAGCCATACACAAATGTGCATGTGGTGTGTGTTCAGCCACACACACATACAAGACCCCCTTTTGATCCAACCCCTATTTCTACTATTAAATTTGGCAGTGCTCTTAATACAAAATTAATGCATTAAAACAGATGACTATCCAGTGGCTAAATAGCTATCAATTTCTCCCAGAGCTGACGAATCCCCACTGTGAGTGAGCCAGAGAGTGTCTGAATGTGTATTGCTTTGTAATTATCCCAATGATTTTCGGCACTTAGTGGCGAGGCCTGGTGATTTCCACTCATACTCACTCACACACATACATACATCTGCTTTTCATGGTGTATCATGGTGGGGACTTTCCATTCACTTCTCCTGTTTTAATACTGAGCTAATTTATTTTTTAGACCTACCTCAACCCTCAACACAAACCATTTTGCATGTTTATTAAGCCATTTTCCTGATAGGGAAATGGGGTGGGGGTCCCCACAATATAGGTGATTTTAGGATTTACTATCCTTATGGAAATACTTAGTCCCCATATAGGAAAAACCTGACACAAATGCATACTGTCTGATTCTGATACCAGAGACAGGAAAATTACAGAAACTGGACTAAACCACAATCTAAGCCAAAATGCTTAACAAACCACTGGCTACGCACTTTATGCCAAGTTATATATCCATCGATATCATGATGCTATGGGGTCACACCAGCACCTCAAGGGCAGCAAACTAAACTGGATTCAGCTGTATGTCATCCTGATGGATACAGTCAAATGCATTGACACCTTTGTAACCGGCTTAATGATGTCACTGGTTAAATAATAGCCAATGAGATCACTGCTCTGCACCCTGAGAAGAGACAAAGGGATTTGCCTAATGGGCAGAAAAACCCAAGCAGAGATGAGACGGGAAGCTGCACCCTTTCTCATATCTCACCCTCTGTGTATGTATGTGTGTGTGTTTGAGTGGGTTTACTTAGCTCTACAAAACTGAACTGATCTGTCCCAAAAAAGTTGGCAAAATCCAATATATATATATTATATTTCAAGAAAGTTAGTAGCAAAAATCAGGTAGCGTTTTAACGGTACACTGCAGCAGTGAATGTGTTTGTCCTTTGATTTACCTTCTTCACTTCTCTAAATCTCTTTTTTTAATCTTGTTTCTCACTTTGCAACCGTAGTGGAAGGAGTAGCAGAACCGCGACCACAGAAGCTGTGCTAGATGCCAAGTTCAGCGGCTGGTTCAAATTAGCCACTGCGAGCGGTGACATGCCCAGACGCTGTGCTGTGGCTGGAGAGACGGCATGTACCCACCCCTTAACTGCATACCTACCACTTCCTGCGCCTCTCTCACTCTCTGCTATGTTTTCAGGATCACTTTGCTGTGTACTCCTGGAATAGCCATTCTCCCACTTCCCAGAGGAACGTTTTATTGCTCAAATGTTGCTCTTTCATAGCTCAGGAGTTAATGGAGTTCAGTGTAATGTTTTATTTAAGAATCAACTTTGTTTCTGATGTTTCTCCTAAAAAGGAGAAATAGACAGACACAAATGAGGGAACTGTTGACAATGTGAAAGTATAGGTCTATAATGAAATAAAATGAATTAATGTAGATAGCAAATTTCAGATAATTTGGAAGAATTTGATTAGAAACTGAGATCTTTGATGGTTTTAATTGGGATCGCATTGAAATCTCTGGCTCTTAAATGAAAGACTTTGCTATCTTGGCCAATCTGAGCACAATTTGTGACATTGTTCTCACACTGATTGAGGAGAGAAGTCAATCTCCATTTAATCTCTGTCTAGGAGATACAAATGAGACATTAAAGTGATCTTGTTTGTGATTTATCTTTCCTAAACTTTACAAAGTTATTACAAGTCATGTTCCAGATGTGATATAGTGATTGAAACAAGTTCGGTAAAAATGGCTGTGCTGAATCTGTGAATTAGTTCTCTGTCATAGATTAGACCGGTTTGGATGGATTACTGTACATGTGCATTGAGAAAGAACAAGGGTGAAAAACAGAGAAATGGGGGCCTTAAAAACAATCCTCTCCAGCAGCTTATACCACCCCAGTGCACTTTAACAGTAAATAAAGCAATAATTATTGAATTCCTTTGGAATAAATAAGCAGCTAGAAAGTAAACAATAGGAACATAATTGTAGAAAGAAGGCAATCAATGCCTGCAGTCATTTAGCTTGTGTTGATTATGCGTACGCTCGTTTGTGTATGTTTCTTTGTGTCTTTGAGTAAAAAGCAATAGTGGTTAGAGGGAGGGCGTAGTGACAAGCAGTTAAATAATACCCTCTCGCATACACCAGCGCGAAACAAGCATAGGGTAATCCTTCCTCCAGTAATGCCCCTGCATTTCCAAACAATGGTTCTCAATCAGCTGATCAATGTGTCCACATAATTCATTGGGTGAATCAGTCTGGGTGAGGAAGGAAGAGCGAGCAAGGGAACTCTATAGAAGGGATTGTGGCGGTGGAGATATCAATACCCAGATCGGTGATAATACGGCAGTGGCAATGCCCTCCAAGGCCTTCATGAATAAGAGCAAGAATATACGCATAATGGAGTATTTTAAGTCAAAACCAACGCATTTTACTTCTACAATGAGCTGAGCCACATTTTACAGTAAGTGACTCAGAGATCAAGCAGGAAATTAAGTTTAATCCAGGTTTGGGTAAAAGAAAAAGAGTTGCAAAACTATATTAATCGCTAGACGTCGCCTTCCACCATGAAGAGCTAATTAACAGCTTAGCCTCCCGTTGTTTTTATGAATGTAGTGCAAAGCCGCATCCAGCCCCGTAGTACAATAACTCTGCCTGCAGGAGGCGACAGCTGTGTGGAGCTCTAGGGGCAACACGCACAGCTGTTCCAACTGTCCCTAGACATCTGCGGCTGCCTGGTGCCATCTGGAAATTTCGGAGGGCAGTTTAGGACCTGTGCGGATCCTCCTACCCCCGCAACCTCCAGCACGCTTCCCATAACTAACCCTGCATTTTGGTAAGAGATGGTATTTCTAATTATTAGGACGGGACAGTGAAAGAATTCTGTGCATGTCTCGGGGCATGCAGACAGGAGACAGACACGATCAATCGAGAGACATTCAGAGGTACTTAGAGCGTTCAATGATGTCTTATTTGTTATATTAGCTGAAAACACATGACTTGTTCTGGTGATCTAGCAAGAATAGAATTTGTGAGAAAAAAAAAAAAAACAGCCTACCTGCAAAAGAAATCACTGTGTCTCTTTCACAAAGACAAATACAAAAACACTGCTGGAGATACAGAATGAGTCATCTTGTATTTCTGAGTATAGTAAGTGTAACTTAACATTGTAGCCACTGTTATAAAAACCTTTTGGACTGAAAATGAGTGGTGGCACAAGTTTTTTTTAGAAGCAGCTGGTTGAATAATGGGCGTACAAGTCAAAAAGGAACTGTTTATGTATAGGGGTAGGTATAACACAAAATTAGTCAAAACAAACATTAAACTCTTCATCTGCATACTTCTGGAGCACATATCTAATGCTTCACAGAAGACAGGGCAAAACTAAAGTATAGAAGGATCCTGAATGATGATCATCATCATCATCCGAGTTAATTATAGTCAAGCCCTTACCAATAAACCACAAGTTATCAAATACCCAACCCAAGTGAACAATCCCTTATACTAAAAAAGCCATAGACGTGATGAAAAGGACACTCCACAGTATTAACTCCTCAGGTTTGTATTTTCTAGCTTTCACCTCCAGCGTTCCTTGTTAGTCTGCTTGAATATTTCATCACCACATAATTGGTTGATGCTTCAGGCTACGTTATGAGGCGGTAAGGATGCTCCCATCTTCCTTGTTCTCTTTTCTAAAATTCACAAAGGCCAGTCTGGAGTCGGCAGCGTGGTGTGTTTGAACTGGTCTCTGATGAGGAAATGTTTTAGTTGCCAGGCTCTGCCCCCCTCTCATCTGCCCGGCTTCACCTTCACCCATAGGACTGGCGTAATGAGAGGGCCTGATCGTGGCCCTGTGCCAGAGTAAATATTTAAGCTCAGCTTAAAGGGCCTGGCTTTTATTAGCTGTGTTGGGGCTACAATGGCGCAACAGGCCCTAAGAGTTCTCACCTTCTTTACATGCAAATGAATGAGTGGGGGCGGGCTGGGGGTGGTTACTTTTGGAAGCTTATTTGCATAGCACATACGCATTCTGAGTGTCTGAGGGCAATGTAGTGGTAACACAAACTTTGAGCACCTATCCATTTCTAGTGGCTCTCTCATTCTGTTTCTAAAGATACACTTTGTTTGCCTTTACTCAATTGCTTTGACTTCTACTAACTGCATAAAGAGCATTAAACTCCCAGTAGCCTAGAATAGGGAGCTGTTTTGTTCTTGTCACATTATCGGAGCAAATTAACTTGTTAATTAGTGTCATTAACCTAAACATACAATGCCTGAATATTGTGAGAAACAAAACATATGGTGTGCAATCTGCTGTTCATAAAGCACAGTTCTAGCTTAGACTGCACTGAATAAATACTACATTAATACTTAATATTCTATATTATTATTTTTATTATTAGTGTTTCAGTTTAAGTCCTGTTTTAAATATACTACATGCTATGCAGGTTTACACAAGTATACGATAAATAATAATAATAATAAAAAAAAAAAATTAAAATATTACTCCCCTGAAGCAGTGCATGTTTTGCCCTTCAGCAAGACATGAATTTGAAACAAGCACTTTTTAAACTCTGGCCTCTAGCCTATGCCGAGAGGAGCCTGAGCGCTTGTGTTGAAAAGTGGAGCTCTTTGGGAGAGACTCACCTGTCCATTCCATAACATCGCTCTTCTTCTTTAAGCAGAATACACATGGGTGCTGAAAACATAGAGAGCTTTATGTGACCCATCATCAGCGCCGACTCATTAGTTTGCAAAGGAAAGAAGAAATACAACTTCACTTTCCATAAAAAAGAAACAAAGTGCTCATTGATCAGAGTGATCAATAGTGGATCGATAACCTAAGCCCTCATCATTCCAAGTCCAGCATAATTACAGCTGAGATATAGTCGTTATCACTAAAATCAAAAAAGGTCTGATTGGAGGCAGTTCTGTTGCTTTAGTGTTGCTGTACAGATACTGTACAGGGCCCTCTGAAGGACCTCTGCATGTGAGTCCCAAAATAACTTGCTCACGCCATCAGTCCCCGTGTCATTGTAGAGGTTGCACTGATGGCTGCCCATTTGGAAGCATTTAATTTTGAGCGCAGCTACTGTGTCAGCACAGCAAAGCTTTGTATCGCTCTTAATGTAAATTGAACGTTAGTTATAGGATCGCACTAAGCCACCAACGTGACTCCTTTAATGTATTAAATGTTGTGGAAGAGTGCCCTCCTTATGAGATTTGCAGCCAGTTTAGGTATAGCAAAAGAGCAGAGGTCCTTAAAATATGGCACAATGGCATTAGCTGGTTTAAATTTGGACTTGATTTTGAGTGAGGGTGCAAACAGCATCGCAGGTGCATGATGACAGTGTGTTAACAGGTAGAGACTGCTAGAAAGTGCATAACTAGGCCTGAGCACGGCGCTAACAGAGAGGCCCTCACTCCTCCTCCGGCTCGAGTTTCTGTGTCACTTCACTTTGCACTGCATGTGCGACGAGCGGCTGGAGGCATAAGTGCACTTGGCAATGGTGCTACGAGAGAAGTGTATACAGTTTCTAAACCGCTAGCGTCTCTCGCTCTCGCCTTCATTCTCCCTCCCCTGCATTCTCCACCAAAGCGCCAGGAGCGCCATGCTTGTAAAAGTAACCACAGCTCTTTAAGAGGCTCATGTATTTACAAACGGAGGTATGTCGAAATCAAAGGCATTACCACATGACATAACACATCAAGCAGCCAGCGGATAGAGAATTTATAGGGCGGATTCGAACATGGGTGGTGCACCCAGGAACTATGCCATTGTTTGATCATGCACAGCCACAAGCAAGTACAGCTCACTCACCTATGACAGGTTCCGAGTTCACTGGTTCATTGGTGCCAACCCCCACCTTTTGCTGCCTTGCTCTCAGTCAGGTGGTTACAGGTGCAGAGCGCTATTGTTTTCTACTTCCTGCTGTTCCACAACTTGCTGATTTCTCCTTGCATATTTCTTTTTGAAAGTAAGGCTCTGTCTGCTTATGTAAGTCTAGTGCATGAGCTGTTCTCACTCCTCATCCTGCACCTCGTGTGAAGTACAGCAGTTAAATCTGTTGTGCTCCGTTCTGGATGGATCTAAAGAATCATTCTCTCTCTCTCTCTTTCTCCCTCCCCCTCTTTCCCTCTGTTGCTGATCTGCCTAATCTCACCTCAGTTTTTATTTCGCCCGCCTTCATCTGCAGAGGACTAAAAATACATGATAAATGGTACATGATATTTTAAAGTCTCTTATCTGTTCTTACAAGGGAATAATAGGGTAGTTAATCCTGAAGATCTCCCTCAAATTGATTAATCAGCACACATGGACAATCAAATAAATGATTAATATTCCCCAGACCTGCAGTCGGACAGTTACCCTACAAAGCATCAGTAATAATTCAGTAACCCTTCCCAGACCAAAGCCGCGTCTGCCTGCTCAGCGGCAGCTCTCTGATGCGGTGGGAGATCTTTGAAGTTGGTGCATAACAAACTCTCAGTGCTCTACGCGTGGCTCTACCTGTAGATTAGAGCACAACCGCTGGCCAGGCCAGAAAAACACTGCAGTTTGGTGCTGATGGAGCTGAATGCAGCTAAAAATGTAGCTGCACATCCTCTGCGTGCACTATGATGCCCGACAGATGTTCAGCAATTTCTATTAGGCTTTTTCCAACAGCAGGTTTTTAGAAACCAGTTTGCCGAGACTGAGGCTAATTTGTCAAAATTATGTTGCGGTGAAAGCAAATGGTGAACAATACTGTTACAGTACACGAGACAGTCCCTCAACCCTGGAGAGAAGCAACATTAAAATCACTTAATATAACCTGAAAGTTACAGAAGGGGGGCTCGTGTAGTCCATATATGTCCAGCTTGCTGTCTGCGTGTCACCCTGGTTTTATATTCGAATCGGACAGATGTCTTCAGACAGCCTGTTTAGCATCGGCTCTCCCTGCGCTCGTACCCGGGGCACATTCTGTCCTGGTGATGGATTCCCTGTTTATTCAGCTATTTTTAGGACAAAAGGAGGAGATCTCCATGGAGAATGGTTCTCTTTCTCTACCATTACTGAGATCGCTAACCCTCCCACAGGGGTCAACTAACATCCCTCCTCCCCAAGCCGACAGCATCTGCCAGCTTGCGCACTTATTAATGTGTGAGCGGTCGGGACTGGACACCCCTCATCCGCCACGACTTCGGTGCGCTTACATACGTCTGTACAAACATATGTTTATGTGTCACAGCTTTTCCATGTGGTCCAGCATTAGCAGTCCCACGCTAGAAGTGACCCTTAATCGCCTACCCCCACCTTGGCCTTTGTGTAGGTCGCCTGGCTGGCTGGCTGGCTGGCTGGCTAGAGAAGCACGAGCAGCTGTCTGCAGTCCTCTTCTCGGACACGCTGTCTCTGGTGTCTGCACTCCTGCATCCGGACGGGGCTATACATAACATCACACCGCATACTTCGAAACCTGACCACCACCTGCATTCTGCCACTCAACCTGGGCTGATCGACAGGGCTATGCAGTTTCATTAGCACAAAGACACGGTATTAAACTAATCCATGTGTCTCTCGCGCTGTGGCCGGATCCCCATACAGCCTCAGCAGGGGCACCATTAGCCTTTCAGCGAGAGCGAGCCGATCTGAATCCCTGCCAATACGTCTGTTGATGTATGGCCTTGAGCTCTAATAAGTATAAGCGTGGTGTGCGGGGCGGCGTTGCGAGAAGCCAGGCTTTTCTATAACCGATACAGTTAACTTTGATCTTGTCTTAGCATGGCCTGTTTATAAATCAGCCATGCAAATATTTATGAGCTGGACGGGAGAAAATGGCTGGTCTGGTTTATATCCCTGGCCTTCTATTCTTCCTTGCCGCCCCATCCCAATCCCCCACTCCTCTTCCCCCCGGCTCATGGGTCGACGAGGACGCCACAGCGGTGGGGTGAGAGAGCACAGGCCCCAGGCCACATCTATCATGACTACGCTGTCTGGCTTTATTGGCTGGTCATGGAGAGCAGGTCAAAGGCACTCCAGGGGAGGGCAGAGGAAATCTTGATATCCAGGAGATAGAGAAGAGCATATCTGAAAAGCTCATACAAAATGTTGACAGGTGGGTAAGTTTTTTGCAGTCCTGTACAGCTCAGTGTGGGTTTGGTCTAGGAAGGGTGAGGTCTGAATCTCCTACAGTAAAGCTCGATAAATAACACGAGATGGTGCTCGATAACTATTGCCTTTTTGCTTGCTCCCAGCACACCTATCTGTTTCAGCCTGCAGTGCACACAATGGGATGGCCCGCTCTGGCAGATGCACAGGCTTTAATTGCTCCCCCCAGTCCTGACCTCTGCTCCTGATCACCCTCTGATATACAGCATCTCTATTAAGCTGGGAAGTAGGTAAATATTCTCCTAAAGACCCTATGTCCTAACGGCACTAGTGAAAATGGAGGAAAAAAAATCAATCGCCTTTTTTCTTTTGTCCTTTACAAACTCTATTAGTTTTCCTATTTTATCTGATGTCGGGATCCAAAAACGCAGAGGCTGGTGCTGATGAGGAGAGGGTACAGCTGCAGTCTGCACAATCTTGGTTTGATGCAAAGCTGTATACATCACATGTCTGGTTCTTTGAGAAATGTGTGGCTTTGTTGTATTGTAATTAAAATGGTTTTGGATGGAGTAGCGACATTTGTGGAGAACTAAAATCATGCTTTTAAAAAATGGATAAAGACAGGCTAGCTTTTTTAAGAAATAGGCAACAGTCAAATTATTGGGCTCTGACCAATTTTGAGTTATGTCTTGTTAAGCTTGATGACAACATGCAATGTGCACACAAATACCCAACTCTGCATGTGTGCTGGAGTGTTTGAGAGTGCAAGTGAGTAAAAGGGGGGCAGTGGTGATGGTAGTGGTGGACTGGCTTGTCGATCGATGCTGTGATTGGCAGTTAATGGCTTTTCCTGTTCTGCCTTCGTAACCTCGCTCTGATGGCTGTTGCTTCTGATCAGAGATGGCAGATTGCATTTGATTTTTGTATATAAAGCCCTGACTTTTTGGAGATGGCTTCATCATGTTAAATATTTTAAAAGTTAAGTTTAATACTGGAAATTCCTTTCTACCCCTAGGCACAGAGGTGGAGCTTTAGCATCTGAACAAACCTCTAGACTTCTCAATAAATAGGAATGCAATGAGAGCACTGATTTAAAATTTTCACAATTTAAAACAACCTGCTTTAAGTTTCATTATACAAGTGAAAACAATACTAAGTACAGGACATCATCTACTCACCCAGTAATTCAAAGGGCCTGTCTGTCACATTATTTAAGTGAAAACCATTAGAATGGATAGAAATGTAATGATACAATTTTTTTGTGCTTTTGTGGCCAGATGAATAATATCTAATGAGATTTTAAATAAGTTGGCTTACACCATACCCCATACTTTATTCACCTGATTTCCCATAAACTGCAGCTGTTATTACAGTATTGAAAGATTCCTGAAGCCATAGAACAAAATGAAGGAACCGATCAGAGAGAAGGAAGATTGGAATTACAGAGAACAAGCTATATTTCTGATTGAAAGAACACAGAAGTGGGTCTAGCTATTAAAGTATGCACTGGGATGTGTGTAACAAGATCCATATTAAAAAGTGTTGGGGGTAACCTAAGAGCTAGGGATCTCATAACTCTAAATGTGACGCTCTAACAGAGGGCAATTTAAAAAAAGCTAGAAATCTGCTCAGACTAAACACAGAACAAAAATGTAGTTCTGTGAGCGTGTGTATGCTTGTACATGTGTGTGTGTGTGTATGTGTACAGGAACCCACTGGGACAAGCTAGTGCTGAATTAATACACACATGCCGCTCCCTTTGCAACATCAACAAATATTTAATAAAGCCTGCTTCATATAACTCATTAATATGGCACTCCCTCTCTTCTCTCAGTGCTTAATTTAATATAACAATAATTTGAATAATCATTTGCATACCAAGATCTTGTAATCTTCTCTAGTGGCAAAAATACAACGTCTCCCTGAGACCTCGTTTATTCAGTAGCAAAGACAGGCTTTCTGGATCAAATTAGCAGAACGAGACCATTCCAACCTAACGAGTATAAATTAAGGAAATTCCTTTGCAGTGACAGAGATAACCCATTCAAACGAACGATCAAGTCTAATTTTAGGCCTGGTGTTGATTGAATATGGCGATGCTGTGGGGATGAAGAAAGAGAGAGTTTGGTTGATTCTGTGGGGAGTGGGTGGAGGAATGTGGCGGCTGTGTTGAAGACTTCCTCCGCTGTCTCTGTGTTCCATCTCTGTGACCACAACGCCAAGATCTCCACTTCATAAATCAGCAGTGCTGTTTGAAAAATACTTCATGATACACAAATGTGTGAAACCACTTAACAACAGAACAAAAGTGTTTCCCCTACTTTCAGCAGCTGCAGCTAGTAAAATAAGGCACCTCTGAGAGGCCGACCTCAGAATTCACCTCATCAGTGGGAGGGGTTTCATAAAGAGAAAGCCTCAAAGAGAATTCTGGGATACATTTCTGTAAATGTTTGTGTCTTAAACACTAGGTGTCCTGTAAGGGCAACCAGAGTTTGAAAGCAGAGAATGCAAGGCTTGTAAACTTGCAGTGAAAGTTTGACCTTGAAAAATTTAGTGCTACTCCTTCACCGCTCTCTTTCCGACCCTCTCATTCTCTGCTCTGTCTCCCAACTTACATCTTTTTTATTAGTACAAAGAAAGAAAGAAAGCATTTGGGGATAACGTACTGAACTAATTGAGTCACTTCCTGATGACTTCACATCCCTGGTTTTTAATACAACAAACCATCATCTCCATATATTACAGTAGAGCATTTATCCCTCATTTCCCACTTTTTTATTTCCTTTCTCTTGGTTTTCCCCCTTTTTACATGCATAAAAGCACATGATGAGAAAACAAGGTGTGAAATGATTTTTTCCAGAGGGGCCTCAATAAAAACCATATGACACCTCAGGCTGCACTGCTTAATTACAAAGGGATGAAAATCTGTAGTCTGCATCTGGTGAGAATATTGTCCCCATAACACTGACAGATTTACAGCTCCCAGTCCTAACCTTGGACTCGAGTGCATGGCAATTAGGCCATGCATAAGACGTCTCAATGGATGTCCATCTCAGTGGGGGGAAGTCAGGCTTTAATTTTTTTTTTTTAACCCCAGGCTGTACTTTTAGCTCAGCTCAAAGCCTGGTATCAAGTAAGGTCTAAAAGTTGTCCCTGTTGAAGATTCTTAAATAGCTAAAACCAGCAAGATTCTCTTGGTCAACCAATTCCACAACTGGTTGAACAGCACAGCTGCCACCTGGATCAAAACCACGTTGACTGACCAACTTCAGCTGCTGGTTAACAGCATGGCTACCAATTTGACCATTTTCTACAGATCATAAACCAGTCTGGACCAGCTTGTAATTTCAACAGGGTCTAAATACATATCCCAGCATTCAGTCTTTCCACAACGGAAGCTCTAGTCCAGCACTTAACTAGCTTACTGTGGAGTGTACCTTGATCACACACAAGTAAACACTCCTGGGTGTCCAGCACAAGGAAGATGTGGATTACCCAATTTCAGCACAACTTCGTTGTGAATATTAAGAAGAGAGATATTGTCTGTGATGAGGGGTGAGTGAAAAACAGTGAGGTCCAAAGCCTCATTTCATGGGTGGATTTATTTGTCCCAAGACTCTCTTCAGCAGCCCAAAGCTAAACACAGTGTGTTTTCCAGTGCTCTGCCTTCCACTAAGCGCCGAGAGCAGCCTTGTGGCCTGGGCCACTCACAGGCCATTAATCTGGTTGCTAAGTCACTGATGTATTGATGCTGGTGAACCAGTAAGCCTGCCTGTTGCTCTCTTTACCACCCACTGTCTTTCTCCCAAACACTCTCTCTTGCTTCTTTAGGCTCAACCAGTGTCTGCCTCAAAGAAAATGTACCTGCCCTGATACCGTGGTCACGTTCTGTGAGAAGGCTCGGTCTTACCCATCCAGGGGCTACGCCATGATTTAAGGCTTTGTTTGAATTAATTTGACTCACATTTGACTAACAAACACATGTAAATGTACAAAAAAACATACATCAAGCTGATCAAATTAGGCTATTTAGGAGTATTTTTGAAGACTGAGCAAACACAGTCTTCTAACTTTGCCAGATAGAAGTTGGAGGGGGAGGAAAGAGTTGAGGAGCTTCTGATTAGAGGGGTGTGGGCTGAGATTTCAATGTAAAGTATACAACTATAGCATATTTTACAAGACTGAGGCTGGCACTACTAAGATAAAACATTGATTAAGGCATGTTATAAAAAGGTAAAGTTGCTAAAAATGTGGGCTGGTAATGTAAAAGTCAAGAGGTTCAAACCAGGTGTGTAATCCATAAATGCAAGAAAAGCTGAGACCTATCAACATTGTGCCCTTGAGCAAGCCACTTAACTCCAGGGGGATTGTGCCTGTAGTAAGTGAACTTTTAAATCGCTTCAAAGCATCTACTAAATGTCAAAAAACTACATAAAAAAGGAGTCAGGTCAGTCCTGCACCTTTATTGCACGGCAGTGTAATTGCACTCCAGATAACTCATCAATTAAAATAGATTAGCTAGTCAGTGTGATGAGGCCTACCTTTGAAAAACTTTTGTTTTTTTGTTATATCTTTAAAACTTCCACTCTTTACCCTTTATAAGGTGTTTTATAAGACAAAGATATTCAGCGTACTAAAAAGAGAATTACAGAAGGAAAGGTTGCAAACATCAAGAGAAAACAAGGGGGAAGAAAGAAGATTTGGCTGGAGAGATGTTTAGCTTTCCAGGCTGGATGGATTAAAGCTATTTAACCTTAAGAAGAGAGCAGCAGAGAGGGACCACCCACCAGCTTGTGACCCATGCTGGTTTGTTTTGTGCATGATGGGTATTTGCTTTGTTTATTAATTTTAAAGAGACAAAGATTGGAGAAAGACGTGTGCGAGGAATGAGTGAGACACATGCAGGCTGTAGAAACACAGATGGAGTGAGTCCTAAATATAAGGTGAAGGTAGGAACATGGCTTTAAATCACACTGGGAATTTCAAAGACTTTCAAAGAAATATGCTAGGATGGTGTAAGTGATTTTAGTGTTCAAGGTGTTTTGAGTGTTTTTTTAAGGCTCAACTCAAAATTGTCCACTCCCGAATTCTGATATTCTGGTCCCCTAGATATGATTTAAGTATCACGTTCAATGTATTTTATTATATTACCAGGCAAACACTTTGTCTGACTGATTAGAAAAGTAACGGAATACCTCTACTCAACAAGCCACACAATTTGTGGTATCAGTTATGTCCATAGCCGAGACGTTGCAGGAGTAGTTACGTTCCAAAGTTTCAAATACTTAGGGTTTGTCTATATTTCTGCCTGTGTCTACACATACCTTACAAACTACCACCCTCTTACGCTTTCCTACAGTGGTGTAACATACTCTCTGATCCCTGTGTACACCCCAGTCCCTCATCAGTCTCCAATCCCCTGTTTGTGCTGATCAGGCAGCAGATAATAGGATCAACAGCTTCCTTCAGCAGTGGCAGGAGCATTGCTTAGTTGCTCTTGTCTGGCTGCCCAAAAAGAAAGAGAGGGGGGAGAAATCAAAACAAACAGCTATTACAACACAATAATATCTGCTCCTCAGCCTCTGCACAAAGAGATACGCTCTCTTGCAGTCTGTTTCCATATCCCTCTCCCTCTCTCCCAACTTATAGGACAACATATGAAAGCTGTGCATGGCCTACCATGTGTATCTGGTTGGCTGCTGGTCCCTCCGTTGAATGCACACACACACACACACTTAGAGGAGCATATGCATGCGTAATCATCAGCTGCAGCTGTGCGACGGGTCAGCGCCTGGCCTAACTGAGGTGGGGGCTGAAGGAGTTGTGAAATTCCTGCAGACTTCCAGACACAGCTTTAAGCCCGCCCACTACTTTATAAACCAATGTTGTGCTGCACAATGCCCCTCCCACGCTAACGGACAGCTCTCTCAGCAAAACTCGACTCCTCTACTGGGGAAAAGCCCTCCGCCCCTTGTCTTAAAGGGAGCAGAGCCTCTGTTTGGCTTCTGTGAGGCAGAGTTCAGCACCCTAAGGACAACCTGGTGCTGACATCGATCTACATTATTGAGATAAACAAATAAATCCAAAAGGGTCTTATAATTATAAACCTGGGCATCTATACGTTATATGAACTGTATCTTTGACTGGAGGGAGGCAGGATGTCTCAGTAGTGGTTCTGTGGATATGGAATGGGCGCTTTATTAGCGTGGTACTACCGGTAAATCAAAGCTCAGCCCTTCCTGGAACAGTAGCAAACCTTTTTTCCCCACTGAGCACTATTACTGAACAATCACAGGCCAGCCATGATAATTAGCAGAGTATCCTCATCTAAACGAGATACTCTCTCTCAAGTCTCTCTGTCTCTCTCAAGCCTCTCTCTCTCTCTATCACTCTCAGACCTGCTTCCCCCCTCCCTCCCATCATCTTTCTCTCTGTCTCTTCTCTAACTGATGTCTGGAGGGACTTATGGAGTTTGGGTGTGGCGCTCTCTCTGGCATAGAGGTTGAGCTTCACTGTCCACAGATGAAAGATATAACCACGAGCCGTACCAATAGTGGTAAAATACTCCCTTGCGACTTTAACTCGAAATTACTCTGCACTTTTATTTGATAATAAAAAACAAACACAATCTTGCTGGAGCCAGGGCATTCTCAGTCTATTTGTTTTTGATGATTGGAGTCTGTTGTTATGATGAGGATAAGTCATGATAAAAATCATAATTATTAATGGAGAGGGTCTGCATCATTGATCAGGATTCTGTTGTAAAAGGTAGAATGATATCTGTGAAGCACATTAATACCTTTCAGTACAGCCGCTACGGCTAATCCCTTTCTACGCATTACTGTCTGTTTTGTTTTACTGTGTTTTTTCTTTGTTTTCTCCAGAGTGTAGACATTTTCCTTCCTCACGCCCCAGCTGATCTGGTTGGATTGCACTGAAGGGAAAAATAAGTAGATAGAGTCCAAAATCCAGACGCTTTGCGCTGGATCCTGGGCCGTGCTTGGAGCACAGTCAAAGCGCTGTTAGCATAGCTGAGACACATCAACATGTGCTACGGGGTTCTGTTTGCAGGAGTTTTGAGCAGTAGTGAACAGATGACAGAATGTGTGAGCATGTGTGTATGTGTGTATTTGTACATGTACGGGGAGTGTAAATGTGTGCAGGACACAGTTTGTATAGTTTGCGTCTCTAATGGAGTGAGACCAGCACACTGGTGCTGGTGGTGCGGGGGTGGATGTTTTGAGGCCTTTCTTGGGTAAAGATTCCCCATGTGATAGTGACGGCACTTTCTTCCTCTCTTTCCACGGCCAAGCGACATCTGGAGTGGATTTTGTGCGAGCAGACACCGAAGAACATGATTACATTCAGTTAACTGTGCTCTAAACTGATTATGCATGTGCCAAGCTAATGGACTACATTTGCAAGAGGAAAAATAACATCCAATCAATCTCAATTACCCCAGATTGTACCGGCCCCTGAGACAAGGAAGGTAGCCAGCGCGAAGCTCCTCCTCTTCGCTTGAAAGGCCTGCCTGGAAGACCTGCCTCTCTCCATCCTGTCTGGATCGGAGAACCAAGTCTCAGACTCAAGGCAGGCATGAGTGCAGCCCAGCACCTAAGACATGCTTACTCAGCATTAACAAGAACTCAAATATCAAGTGAATGTGTCCTCTACAGAGCGGTGGTGTATACTTGTGTATATAAGAGTGGTGCAAGAGAAAATTGAAGGAAGAGTAATCATGCTGTATCTGGATACATAAAATCATCCTGAAAAGGCATTTGCAATTCATGTTAAGGAAGTAAAACTAGCAAAAAGGCAAGACACAATCCTATTTGACAGGATTGTAAAAAGTGTCTTTTTGACAGGTGGTTTGGTAATGTTAGCCAAAAAGGAAGTTTGCAAACAAGTTATTACATTTTGATGAAAGAATACAAAAGCATTTTTATCAAGTGTACCTTGAAATCTGGAATTTGTATTAAGAAAGCAATTAGGGCTGTTCTCGATTTCATGTTCACTTTCATACACATGCTATGTCGCGACTTTCTCTGACTCTGCAGAATAAAGGTTCCACCAACAATTTTGAACTTGAGAAGCCTAAGCTTTGTCATGACCTGTGTATTGTTGTACGGCCCATCTGCAAGTGCTTATGGGTGACCATCATGACATCATTCTCGCCACTACAAAGCAGCCAGCGAGCGGGAACTTGGAGGGAGCAATGGAAGGTAAAAGTTCATCTGAGATGAGCGCAAGTCTGATTGACGGGTGTGTCTCAAACCAAAGAGGAACTCAGTCCTTTACCCTAGATAGCAAAGTCGGGAAGCATCACCCCTGCTGTGTAGTGGTCTGTGCGGTTAGGACAATTCTCCCAAGCTCTCCAAAGGCTTTCAGAACATTCCAATCCGTGGGTTGGTGGGGGAAGGTGTATTTTTAGAAAGCCTTAATATGTGCCGCATACCACAGACTCTCAAATTATCCCATCCAGCTTAGCCTTCAGTTTAAACCTTCCTTTTTAATTCCAGTAATTACAGGCTCCAATTTACGGAGTTGTGCACACAAAGGGCCTGTTTAATGCAAACCAGTTTGATTTGGGCAAAGTGTCCCAAGGATCTACCACATCTTAGGGCCTGTTTATGCTGACTTGATGATTTATTTTCTCCCAGCAGGAGGTCAAAAAAAAAAAAAACGCATTTTGTATCAAATTTCATTTGGAGGGGGTAAATAGTGTTTTTCATTTTCCTTTCCTGTTTTGACACTTGTACAGTAAGCTTAGCTGAGCTAGCAAATCATACTGTTGGTGTCAGCCAGTCAGTATGTCTATCAGGGCTATAAATTCACTGCAAAGTGAAGCCTGTGTCATTGTGGGGTTAGAAACCCGTGCTACAGCAAGACCTCAGCGGCAGCATGTGCTTATCATCCTCTAATCACATTTGTATGTCATGAAATACAGCTATAACTCAAACTGTGAATGTCTTAGTTTTGCGGGTAGGCCTTTTGCCACTGATGGGAGCTGCTTGCTTACAAGGCTGATGCTGTTGTCAGTCAACTCTGTTCTCTCTTCCTCTGTTCGGATCTGTGGGGGTTTTAGGACTGAGGAACCATTTTAAGCAGCTTAAAGCTTACAAATTATCATGCTTGGATGTGTCGAACATTTCTAATCTGCCACAGAGTACTGAACATTCGCAGTTCGGCGGACTAGTCTCTTCTCTGCAAGCACGCTTTCTTTAAAGGGAACGTCGGTGACAGAAGGAATATTATAGTGTTTCTAAAACATTTCGGTGCTAACAGTAGACTTGATTAATGTAAGTATGAGGTGGATGCTGGAATATCCAGCTCCACGCAGCACATTAAATCACAGTTGGTGACTAGATAATATATTTTTCTGTAATTTCTCACCATTGACGCAAAAACTCCTGGTTCCCCTGGTCCCAAACCCTGCCTGGAGCTACATGAGGCCCATGACTACAGCAATGTCTCCACAGGTCAGCCAAGCATGTCAGGAGTCTTGTGTTACATATTTGAATCATTGTGGTATTTGTAAATACGCTCATTGCATGTTCCAGCTTGCGTATGGCAGACAATCTCAGCTCAGGCTTGTCTGCTTTTATCACCAGATACAGAGGAAGCTGGTTTATGGCTTTCCCCTAATTACCATTACAAACTAGCTCATCAGGGACAAAGCTGACCAAGAGCCTCTCAGCCCAGGGCCAAGGTAATGACAAACCTTGACAATGCTATAATATCTCTGATTGTAATGGGTCCCCATAAGGGAAACTTGCAATGATGTCAATGTTGAACTGGACTTAGTCTTGGTAATTTTATATAAAAATTGAACAAAATGATCGAACAAAACTGAACAAAATTGCTTTCCTTTTTCAGCTGCCCTCATTTAGTTGGTGTTAACCAAAAGACAAATAACTATTAAGTTATTGTCAAAGTTTGGTAAGGTTAATAGCCAATGATGTCTGACCCTGCCATTTTTTTATTCTGTTTGTCTCTGAAGTATGCTGAGGTAGGTTACAAATGCATGTTGTCTTGAGAAAGCAATGTAAATAAAGGTCAAGTAAGCATGGGCAGTGATGTACAGCTCAAATGGGTGGTATGTGAGTCAGTATCTCATTGAGCATGTGAGATCATGCGATAGAGAGAAAGAAAGGGAGAATTAAGGAGAGAAGTCCCTGTGTGCAGTCGTGCCAGTCTAGGTTAAACACAGCCTGAGCTAGGCTCGCAGACACACAGGATAGGTGCCTAAATGGAATCAGGCCTGTTAGATTTATGGCCATTTGTTCAGAGAGTGTTCATCCATTGGCTATTATGGAATGATTAGAGTAGAAGGTGAAGCTCCAAGTCCGGCGAAAATCAATACGGCTGTCGAGAGCGATTCTGCCCTTCCCACTCCGAACGGTATTAGCACCAAACCTGTCTCTTCACACTTCTTCATCCTCTCTTCCAGCAATTTCATCAGCTGCCCTTCTCCCCACCCTGCTGACCTGCCATGTTCCTCCCTCCCTATAAGTGCCCCTGTTCTCCCCTCTCCATTGCATGCGCATTAGACGTTAATATACTGCACCGGGCCATCACTCATGGTCGGCAGTATAGATGGAAAGTGCTGGTCGATTCAGTGGCACAGTAGGCTGGAGGTGTGTTTAAAACCCATAGAAAGTGTAACACTGTGTGCTAACCAGAAAGATTGAAGTTCAACAAGCTATGAGGTATTTTGTTTTCGTGTTGCACTGGGTAGTGAAATCTTACTGGTCAAAATTTCCATTTTCCTAGCTGTATATTATTATTATTATTATTATTATTATTATTGTTTTGTTTTGTTTTTTTTTTTCTTTACATCTTTTTTTTTTTCAGTGTAGACAGAAAAATACTTGATTTTGGAAACTTGGCAGGTATGGCACTTATTAGTGTAGGGCTACCAGAGTCACTCACCTTGTACAGCTTGAGACTGGCCTCATGGCGAGAGTTGACCGTGTGCATCCTCAGTTTTTCCAGGCTGTTGGTATAGTAGTCGCAGGCATTGCATTTGAGGTGCACAGGGTTGCCAATGGCCACACACTTGAGGCGCCACTCATTGCCCTTGCCGCCCTCCTTGATGTGTGCCACCAGCTGATACTTCTGCACATGTTTGTCAGTCTTGCAGTGCAGCTGAAAGTTGGCCTTGAGCTGTGTGGTGTAGTGGCATAGCTTGCACTGGTGCGAGTCACCCACCACCGCTCTCCACTCCTCCTCTGGGAGCAGGCGCTCGGCGCTCATGTGCAGGCCCAGCACGTCCAGGTTGTCGGTAGTGAAGCGGTTGCACACGGCGCACTGGAAGAGTTTGAGGGAAGGGTCGGTGTTCTGGGATAGGCTTTCACCCAAGGTCATCAGCTCCTCTGAGACCAGCTGTCCCCCACCCAGGCGTACATCCATTGCCATGTCCCCTCCAACTGAGAGCAGAAGACACAAAAAGTGATCAGTGATCTGCCCGACAGAACATTGGTCTTTCACAACTACACTGTCTCAAATACAGCATTTAGCACCACTTATCCATTCATTATAATCTGTGGCAACATATGGACACATGGTCCAATACAATGTAACAGTAAGGGATGGGCATTTCATCTGTGCTGATTTTTCCTCCCTTCTTTAAACTTAAGTTACAAGAATGTCCTGAGAAACAGGGAAAAGGTGCATAGTTCAGCCTTTTAAAAAAAGAGTCATGTTTATCTGTGCAGTCAAAGTGGATTTGCTCTCCACGATAATGTGCATGTGCGTATTTATCTACATAATTTTATTAAATCGAGATTATCCTTTCCTTTGAGCTCAGAGAACGAGTATGAAGAGAGAAAGAGGTGTGGATTTACACAGTCATGCACTTTCATAGTCCTGCCATTAAATCAACTCCAGAGTCTGTGAGCAGAGGCGCAAAAATAAAGTTATTCAATCATTACCGGAGATCTAAAGAGCTCCCAAGCACACATTACTGTAAATCAACTACAGGCATCTTTTCACAAAATAATTATATAAAAAATTAGATCTTCCTTGTTGAAGCCTGGCTCTTTCACCTTTGATTGCGAACAAATCAATGCAAACACCTTCCTGCTCAAAGTGATTGTATTGCTTTGTATTTGTGTATTTTTAAGAAATGAAAAGAAGTTGTGAGAGCCAAATAAACTATATATTCAACAACACAAGCAAAAGGCATCTAAGAACAGCTTGGGGAAGACGCTAGTAGCTGAGATTTGGAAACAAGGGATGCATAAAAGCTGCTGCCTCAGTTTGCTGATCTTCAATCTGTCACTGCCCAGATTGAGAGCACCCGCTGAACCTGTATGGCTTTACACTAAATTAATTCCAGCTGCTCATTTCACCATTACCTTCAGCTTTTAGTGCAGGGACAGAAAGACCTCTGGCAATCTCCTTCAAATCATTGTCAGATCCACCACTCTGAAGAAAACTATTAAATTATAAGCTTTCTATTTATAATGCTTTCTTTTAGTTTGTTGATTTTTTTGCTCTTAAAAAATCTCTCTCTCTCTTTCTAACAGTTTTTAGGGTTTTTATGCCTCTTATTGCCTTATTGTCTTTTGAGATTTGTTCAGCCTCTCCTTTTTAGTATTCTTACAATGTGCATTGATTAAGAAAGACATCTTATTTTCAAAAAACTTTCATGTAAATACCTGTAATTCTGCTTAGTACTCATGACCTCTTGAGCATGTCTTGTAAGAAAATATTTTGCTTGTGCCAGTCGATATCAGTGTTTAAGTATAACAGGAAAGATGTTTATGGGAAAAGTATTCATCTGAAAGGATTTACAAGTTCTACTTTGCAATAACCAAAATTTTTTTAATGCTGATGACCGGATCTCAGAGATGTAATTTGTCACTTATATGCAAATACACAAATGTGATATTTAGTAGTGTAATACTTTAAATATATGAAAGTCCACTGAACATTCCAGATTATTTGTATAATGACACCACCGTTCTTTATAAGTCTTATGTGCTGGCATTTCTTCCCTATTATATGTTTGTTGAACATTCTCTCACCAGAAAACCAACCAAATGACTAGAAGAGGGAGGATAAAAAAAGTATTAGTCACGGCAATCAATTCCTGTTTGTGTATTTGAACTGGCAACAGTTTGAAACAAGTCTGTGCAAATTGTGGGCCTGTAGCTGGCATGCCAAATTCTACTATGCTGCTGAAATACCCTCACTAGGCCCCTTTTCCTTCCTTTTTTGACTATGGTAAAGTATAGCTGCAAATACAAAAGCAGGAAAAAAGGACAAGCTGGTATGCAGTGGTTGTTGCATAGTATTGACATGAAAAAAGTGATGTTTAGTATGAGCCTAGAGGACAGGGCCATGTGGCACACTCCCCTGGCCCCAGCCTACTCCGTCACACTATCTTTCACAAGAAACACAGCGGCAGCAAAAGAGGGAATTTCCCAGCCAAAGTGACCCAGATAGAATGACACATAGAGGATGCGAAAAATAAACTGAAGCTTGAGTGTTAAGAAGATGTGTGTGCCTGTCTTTCCCACTCGCTCACTCCCTCTTTTTGTCTGTGTGCCTGTGTCTGCGTTGTGGAAGCTGAAATCTGCAAGACTAGTAAGCACTTCTTGAATACGCCAAAACCACATCCTCATAAATCTAATGTACTAGCTTATGTTTCAGGCTTTACACAAATACACATAAACAAACTATTTTTCTTTTTTCAGGTATTAAACCATGCCATACCATGTCTGCATTAACGAATCATGTCTTTATTTCAAGAAAGCTACATACTGAACATGTTGCCACAGATTATTTTTTTCATTATGCTGTAAATCAGGTCACTCAAGTCAATTCAAGACTGAAGAGTGCACCTTTCATAAAGCATGATGACTTTTTCCCCCACTCCACACATTTGGTTTTCTACACACTTGGCAAAGTGGCCCTTATATCTTTGCATACACACTCTCGCCTCCCTTCAAATACATTTTAGCCTTATATGTGCCTATTCTTTATTTCTCTCTCCCTCACACACCTTGTTTAAGAGAGTGCGTGCATGTTAAACAAGGAAGGTGTGCCTGAAGGCTACAGGCACAGACAGAGCTGTCAGCATGAGGAAATAAAGCATTTGTAGCCATGTGTTAGTATGGGTGGAGATAATAATGCAGCAAGAGTGAGTTTAAAAACCCTACAACCCTAAAATTAAAACAATTAAAAAATAAAATCACCCGTATAAGATAAAAGTAAAATAGTTTTACAGGAAAGACATGGTTTAATTACACAGGAAAGGCTCTTATCTGTCATTGAGAAATTACAGATAAATAGTTAAACAAAGAGATAACGCTCAAAACCCACATAAGGTGCAATATGTGCTACCTGTAACTCATTAAACTGACCTAGTGCTGGGGCCAGAGCCGCCATGTTGGGGTCCAGATGAAAACCTCCAAGCAAGAACTGGGCATCAGCTCCAGATGGGTCCATCTTAAGGCCTGGTGGCAGGCTCATGTTTTGGGTCAAGTAGTATTGGTACAGCTCAGCCTCTGAGGGTGAAGGCATGGCGCCTAGACCAAGCCGACCATGCTGCATTTGGGTCATGTTCTGCTGAAGCAGCATCATGTTGTGCATGTGTTTCTCACTCGTCATGTGGATGCGCAGGTTACGTGCTACATTGGTCTCATAGTCGCACACTTCACACCGCCAGGTGGGCTTGCTTTTTGGCTTGGTGGGTGAAGGGGCACCACAGGGCCCTGCCATGTGGGTGGAGGACTGGGCAGGATGATGGTGGTGACTAGGATGATGGCTGCTGGCCTGGGTAGCAGAAGAAACAGGCACCACCCCTCCAGGTGCATGCCCAAACACCTGTTCACCAGCGGTTGGAATAGTTCCTCCATTTTGTAACGTCTGCATGTTGTTAAGATGTTTGTCAGACTGCATATGAATGCTTAGGTTGCCTTTGGTGGTAGTGGAATAGTTGCAGACCTCACAGCGGAAGGGCTTGTAACCACAATTGTAGCTCTCCCCACGGGCAAGGCGAGGGTGACTCTGTCCATTGCTGCAGTACACACAGGAGCTTCCAGAGTCAGGGTGCTTCTCCTTCATGTGGGCCTCCAAGGTCTGCTGGTATTTGTAGTGCCAGTTGCACTTGGGACACTTCAGTGTCTTGCACGAATTCCGTGAGTGCATCATGGTCATATGGCCACCCAATGAGCGAGAGGAGCCTAAAACAGTGTCGCACTTTGGGCACTCCACTCCACTCCCTCCACTGCCCCCAGCCCCATGGTTCTGGGTGCACTCACTCATTCCTGACATGTCACAAGCAGTTGTGTGATGGAGGTGCATGTGAGCATTGGGTGAAGGGTGCGTGTGGTGGTGATGGTGGTGAAGGTGGTGGTGGTGGTGGAGGAGGGCACTGTTGTCCTCATCTCCTTCTGCTGGGCATTCATTTGGTTCAGGAGCTGTGGCACTATCTCGATTGGCACTTTCCTCAGCAGAAGCATTGGACGCAAGAGGGGAGGACGTGCTCACAGAAGAACATGCAGCCCCATCCTCTTCGCCCCCTCTGCCGGCGACTGCTGCCATTGCCGCGGGGAGTGTAGACCCCTGGCAGTTAAAGCTCAGAGAGAGATCTGAAGTTCTCCCTCCAACGTCTGCAGCCATCCCGTCCTCTGACCCTCTGATAGAAGAGGAGGACATGGAAGCAGAGGCTTTGCTGCTGAGTGCAGGGCTGGCTGCAGAGAGACAAGCAGAAGGCTGGAGAGCGCTATTAGGCATTAATAAAGGAGATCTGGAGATGCTTTGGTTTGAGACAGCCGTTTCCCCTACAAATCCACCACTGCTGCTGCTACTTCCACTACAGGCCACCGCAGTGCCTTCATCCTCTACCTCTTCATCCTCTTCTTCTAAAAGAAGCTCATCCTCTTCCTCCGAGGCCATCTCCTCACCGTGAAGGACAGCCTTTCTTTCACAGGTTTCTGCATCCCCATCCTCCCCTCTATGAGTCCCCTCTTTCCCCACAGACCCCTCTGTTCTCCTACCCTGCTTGGACAGAGTGTTGGAGTCTTTGGCTGGGCCTGGGGTTGAGGTAAGGGAGGGCTTGGTGCTGCCAAGACCACCCAACGTGAGGAGGGCTTGTTGCTGAAGACCCGAGTCAGAGCCTTTGTTGAGGAGGCTCTCACCTCCCTCACTACTGCTGCCCCCTTCTAAATGAACCCCACTGAACGTGCCGTAGAAGCTCTGGCCTGAGTTCATGGGTACCAGGGTAGGCGGTGGAGGAGAGTTTTTATTTTTTGGTTCTAGGAAGCTAATGAGTGGTTCTTTGTCTTTCCCAATGCCCTGTATAATCGCCGATGCATGTTTGTGGCCTAAGAGTCTGCGCTCATCCTCACACAGGGTCATGCGATGGTCATGGACTGCATGAGTGACAAAGGAGCGTGCGCAGCCGAAAGACAACTTGCAGAGGAAACACATGAGGATGGGCTTGCCTTTGCCATAAAGGGCCAGGCCGTCAAATTTGGAGAAATCCACGTTGTTGGGAACATCTTTGGATACGCAGGACTTCTTGGCAGACCCATCGCTGTTCAGGTAATCCTTGTTGCTTTTGTGCCGCACATCAAAGACGCGGAAACTGTGCAGGACAGGACTGAAGCCTGCCAGGGTTGAGGTATTGGGGAAACCTTGGTCTGAGGAGCCGAACCATTTTCCAAAAGACGAGGCTATATGAAACGTGTTGATGATCTGAGGGTACACCGAAGAAGAGGTCCCCGCAGGTTCCCCTGGTTTTCCCCCACTGGGGAGAGATTTTGAGGGGAGCAGACCTGGTTCCATGCTCCCATCGCTTTGGATCAGCTGGCTGAGACTCTCCACAATGTAGGCAGAGCCATCAGGCTGGTAGACTATCTCTCCAGCCAGGTTTTCCACATCACTACTCTCCTCTTCCTCCTCTTCCTCTCCTTCTTCGCTACCACTCTCGGCTCCCCTCCGATGGGAGGGCTGTTGCCGCATGAGCATGGGCATGCCCCCTCCACTTGGCACCATAGGTACACCAGGGAATGGCTGCAGACTAGGGAAACAGCTGTCAATCTCCATTTCATCCAATTCTTCCAAGTCTTCGTCCTCTTCTCCACAGCTAACTCCCTCCTGCTCCTCCTCCTCTAACGCCTCTCTTTTGGGGTGCAGCCGTCTGGTAGTGGAATTATCTCTGTGAACCTGTGACAGTGTTTGCTGCTTCTGTTCTCTTACAGCCTCACAGGGTGTGCTGGGTTTCTGGAGCTGGGCTGAATGGGGTGCAGAGAGAGACAGGGGCTCTAAGGAAGGGGGCTGGTTGCAAGGTGGGACCTGTCCGTTAGGATGATCGTTCCAGGGTTGTGGATGGTGATGCTGCTGGGAGGTGGCGGAAGAGCCAAGCCCATCGTCTGTCCCAGAAACCACGGGAGACTCACAGCTTTCCATGCTGATGCCTACATGAGGCGTTCATCGCATCCAGGCCTAAAGAGAAAAAAAAGAAAAAGAGACAGGTTTAAACTACTGCTTGAAACCTATAATGTCTCAGAACATAAGAAAAGTACATAATAGACATCTTTAATGTGTTCTTTTCATTGTTTCTATTCAAACTAATGAATACAAACTAAGCATCTTGATAAATGGGGAAGATATGTACAGTACATGTATAGTGAGTGGGGAGC
The DNA here is from genome assembly GCF_018340385.1 of Cyprinus carpio. Classification (NCBI taxonomy): domain Eukaryota; kingdom Metazoa; phylum Chordata; class Actinopteri; order Cypriniformes; family Cyprinidae; genus Cyprinus; species Cyprinus carpio. Next base: position 40,330,713 of record NC_056603.1, read on the forward strand.
AATGCATAGTAGATTAGATGAGAAACAAAAGTGTGAGATATAATGGTGGAAAATGACAGTGCTCATTAGGTTAGATTAGGTACTTAAACACAATACCTCAGACAAGCACTAATAAGGCAGCTCAGATGCCTCATCCTGTCATATCAGCCAGTTACTATCTTTTATCTAGACCTTCCACACAACACCCGGAGTCTGCTATGTTCCAAATCCTGCATACATTTTTTTTTAATTAACGTTGAGTCTGAGAAACACAGTAACAAAATAACTTAATGGATAAAAAAGCTCCATTGTGCTGCTAATTAGACACAGTGAAACCCGCCATCAGCACATGATCCATCTCACACCCGAAGAAAGAACTGAAGGTTACAAAAATATATTAGCCATGCTGTTTTAGGACCTCCATTATAGAGAGATCCCACACACAGAACACACTGCACGAACAGATCACGCCTGTAAGATGCATTTAGTGGATGTGTATATGCTTTTTACAACAAGCATTTCTATTTACGTATGTAAATACTAGGGGTGGGAATCGCAGGGTACCTCACGATGTGATATGAATCACGATACATGGCTCAGAATACGATAATATCACGAATAGAGCGATTCTGCGATAATCGATATATTACTAGACAATCCTATAACGATACATCACGATATCTAACTATGAAAACAAAATGCCTATGAAAAGGTTAAGTGCAAGTTTTCTCTCTTTATTCAAGTCCAAACTGATAGAAAACAGCACAAAAGTTCTGTAAATCAAATGTAACACATTAAGTAAATTAATCATTTTATTCTTGGATTTATTAACAGCTTACACATTTCTTTGTGTGTAAACCAACCTATCTAACTGCTTATCAATTATATATATATATATAAACCTGGTACATTTAAAATGTACTTTTTGTGTGCTCCAGTTCGTTATTTCAAATGTAGACACACGGCAAGCACACACACTGCACATTTCTGCACTGCATTACAGCTCTGAGCAACCAAAAAAATCATTTTAAGGTGTTTAAGCTAATAATAATAATAATAATCGGCAGAGATCCCCAGACCAATAAAATTAGTGTGCCTCCTTTATTTTAGAAAAAAACCCATGAGCCGCCACTGATGCCTACATTTTTTAGTTCTGATCTCCATAAACACAAGACGCCGGTGCATCTCTGATTTGTTGTTGGTCTACCGTTACGCTCATATTTTTTCTTCACTGTGAATTACAATTTCTGTTCATCTGACCATCCGCAATCTAGGAAGCGCTACCACAAGAAGTCTGGAGGTACTGCCGCTCCGGTAAGCCAAAAGTGGTAAACAGCCACAGTGTAGGTTTGAATTTAGATATTTTGTATGTTTAAAAAAAATATTGATACTTGGTGCCAGAGTATCAATAACGTCTCGCGGCCGGGAATATCAAGATAAATCAGCACATCGATTTATCGTCCCACCCCTAGTAAATACAACATAGAAAGAAAGATTTGTTTATATTATTTTTTAAGCTTAAAATACAACAGCAATGTTGGTACACTAAATGCTTTGTATAGATCTAGCATCCAATAACCTGCACACTTAGCCTAGTTTTAAACAATCCTTTGCCTCTGAAATAGTAAATGAGAGCCAAACTTTCTAAAGGGGAGTGCTGCCCGAGCAACGAAAGAGCCATGAGCAGGCCACAATTTCAAGCAGGCGATAAAGGAGATAAAATGATAGAGAGAGATACTGCTGAGCTAATAATTTTAATAAAGGGATGCAGGCAACATTGATTAAAGGGGGTAACCGGACTGAAACCAATAACTCTGGCCTGCCCTTTCACCTTCCATTGCTGAATATTACATGAGCAAAGTTTCCCGGCAGCACGCTAACCACCGCGTACTGCCTGATTAGCACATTCGCTGCCTCTACTTGATTTATTTACTTATTTACTTAGGGATGCAAATTTCAGCGGTGATCAGACACTGTGTCTGCAGCCCCACCCCCACGAAATGAATTAACATGAAAGCGTTCGGCTGGGGAGATTGATAATGTTTGACTCCCTCTTCTTGAATGTCTGATGAAAATATGACACCCCTCAAGTCCAACCCACCAAGCAACCCGCTCCCTCCCCCACCCATGTCAAACAATGACCTTTTTTTTGTATATGTTTTACTGCTATTATGTACTGTAGTTTGCTAATTGTAATTCTACTTGCATTTCTACAAAATTAGCTCCAGAATTACAATACTAATAATGTGTAATTTGTCTAATTAAACAGACACCCAATAAATAATGAGGTTACTATTGACTATTAAAACATGAAGATTAAGTACACTGACAGTTAGCTGTAAATGGTTAAAGTGTTTCTTTATCATTCCAATACAAAATAATTAAGTGTTGCACTATTAAAATTTCAATCAGCAACAATACGTTTAAATTCAACAACTGACAGAATTCCAAAAATAACATTCTGGTAACCTGTGCCTATTATGCCTCCCTCAGCACTGCTGCAGCATTATGGGATTGTATGTAATAGAAGGAGTAGAGAACTACTTAAACTGTTAAACATAAACAGCTAAAAGATTATGACTCAGGCAATCACAAATGGTCATTCCTGAAAATCTGCCATGATACGCTTTTCATTTAAAGCAAATGAGATGGCTTCCTTTAAAGAATTAAACCGTGCTAGAGAGTGGCGGCCCAAGCCGTCTGGGCGCGTCTGCTGCTTACAGAAAACAGGATTGCCCTTTAAAATGGAGATGGTCTAATTCAATAACCTGCAGTGGTTACTGATGTGCAATAGGATTGTCTGGAGTCTGCCAGTCGCAGATGGGCGGGCAGATATAATGTAGTTTGTCCGCCCAAGGTCTGCTTCCGAAGCGACACCTGTTTAAAGAAGGGAATCTTTAATCTCTCTCCTACACTAACGAAGGTTCAGATAGACAAGGAGACATATACAGGAAACACATACTAGGCACTTTTCTCACCGAGTCAAAAATTTGTAGAAAACATCAGTTTTCTTTAGATCCTACACATTCTGTCATCAAGGCCTCATCTTCATTAAGCAACCCTCTCCATGAAGCTGTGAGTCAGGAATTCAAGTGTTTCATAGAGGGACACAGAAACTCTTCTCAACTTAAATTAAGCACAATAGAAAACATTCCCTCTTAACCTGCCAAACAAAGCAGATAAGGTTTCTAACGATTTAAAAAAAGCGCAGTACATAATGAACACCGTCAGAAGCTGGGTCTGGATGTCATTTAGAGGGGATAGAAAATGAGATAAGTTTTTATTTATGGGCCTTTTCATTTGGTGGGATTTACTGGCTGAGCAAGGAGGGAATTAAAGGCTAAGGACCCATCTGATTATAAGCATGCACAATCACCTGCCCAGGGGCCAGGCCTCCAGAGGCCCAGCGCACCCTACCCTCTCCTGGGGAATTAACTTCTGCAAGGTCCCAGCTGAGAACTTCCACGGGGTGCGACCTGACCCCCCAAGCCCCACCCCCCACCCCCAGCATCCCCCCAAAAATAGAGAACATATCCTTCCAGGGACTTTCAGAGGAAGAAAAAGGCTTCATCATCACCTCCCTGTGGTCTGCAGCAAGCCCTGCTTTTCTTTTCCGATCTCCCACCAGATCTAGCCATCGCACAGGCTGGCCACTACAGGGTTAGGACGCTTATTGAAAAATCAATGGCAACATAAATGCTAGGCAAGTTACAGGAAGATGTGGGAAGGGAAGGTTCCTATTGATAAAGCAGGGAGGGCCTCCTGATATTGCACAAGTGGATGTATTCATTGAAGCTGGGTGAGAAGGCTTTGTCTTTGAAGTACGGCCAATTAAATCACAAACATATACATAGAGGAACTGTTCACAACAGTACTGCATTATAAATAATGCTAAAATGCTAAAATGTCAGAATTTTGCTTTGTTAAAAATAAAAATAGAAACTACAACTTAAACATAACCACTGAGCGGACAAAATATTTATTGTGTCAATTTGTAGATGACACTTATAGCTCATTACATGTGCATAACACATGCAGTATTTATGTAAGGAAGATTTATGCAGCAGTGCTCTTTATTCTTATTATTTTCATAAAACAACATTGTCTTATTCTCCTCCCACCACGTGTCTCAGCCAATCAAAGCAAAGAATCCAAAAGTTTAGTTATTCAATAAGAAAAATGTATAAATAATACATATAAATATAATAAATATAATGTAAAAATCTAAAAAAATAAATATTTTCCAAACAATGTGTTGATTGTTGTTGATTTGAGAGTCTTGAATAATACAAGATAATGTAATATAATGTAATATAATATGATATAATATAACATTATATAATATAATGTATATATGCATGCTAAAATGCTGATTAAAAACCACAGTTACAGTCAATTATTCAAAATAAATATTTATTATTATTATTATTATTATTATTATTATTATTAATATAGAAATGCCTCATTTGTTAAATGATTAAAAACATCAGTGACAGAATGTCATGATTCATATAATTGAAAAGCATTTCTCCAGAAGTTCCACACTGGGTATTTTGAGTCAGCACCTTTTCAATTTCAGCTTTATTAGCACGCAAAGGTAAACAGAGAGGATGGAAAAATTCCTCCACCACCTTTTCCTCGTCCTGGACGTTTAATGTAGACACAGCGACACTTCAGAGGAGTTGCTGTGTCAGAAGGCAAAAAGTCACCTCAGGTCGATGGCACTCTGGCTGTAAACACTGCTTCCCGTAAAATCAATGATCTTTAGTTCAAGCTATCAGTCTGTGCAACAGAAATAGCAGCGGCTGTGATGAGACCGAGGCTGTGGAGAGAGGGAGGAAAAGTGATAGAAAGGGAAAGAGAGATCAGTGCAGTGTGGCTGTGGGCAAGGGATGAGAGAGCACAGCTATCCGCTGCTACTTCCAACGTGGCACTAAAAACGGGACTAAACGCCGGTTCCCAGCATGCATCGCTCGCAGAGCCACAGCCATTAGTGAGTGAGGTCCGGGCGCTCTACCTGCACGCTGGCACTAGTTAATAGATTATGTTTGTTGTGGAAATGGGAGGTACTCCTCTGTGACTTTATGTAACAGTAAACATCTGCAAACTCATCTGTTACTAATTGGTCTCTGGCCTGAACACAAACGAATTGATTCCGAGGTATCAATAGCGTTCTCTGTTCTAGGGGCTGAAACTGAATCTTGGTGATAATTTTCGCTCTCGGGTAACAGCATAAGATCTGTAAACGCAATCAATGTAGCAAAACAAAGGGAGCATAAAAATGTTTTCCTGACAAAGCGTGTGATGCAACGTCAGGCTGCTTTTAGCGCCATTTATTCCACCGATGAAATCTGGAGCGGGTTCAAAGGCAGTTGAAGGGGAATCCACGCGCTGGCAAAGTGTCTCATCACTTTTGGTGAGTGCGAAAGAAACAGGCTCCTCGGTGTAATTAGAAGTGGTTAATTAGCTGTGGGTTAATTACTCAGTTCGGAGGGGAAAGCTGGCAAAAAAGAGCTGGTGGGGTGGTAGAGCGAGGGGAAAGTGGCGAACACGCAGCAGGAAGCTCCCAGTCTCCTGCCAATTAGCAGGCAGCATGGGGGGCTGGCAGAGGAACGGGGCTGCGAGTACAAATGAGCTTCACACCAGCCCACAGAGCTAATACCACACTCAACATATCCACATACCCCTATTAAAAATGCATACTGTTGGAGATTCTCAACTCACTGTTGTTTATGGTAAGCGCTTACATTTGCCCAACAGCCACTAATTTCCTTTCGACATCATATGCAAAGACTAAAAGAAGCTCTTTTTTTCTCAAGAAAATCCAATACTATCTTAATATATTACAGGTATATTGCAGTGTAGTTAAAAATATACCTACATAAAAATGTAACCATGAAAAATTTACCTACATAAAAATGTAACCATGAAAAAAAAAATGTATACATCATCTGAAAGCTGGATAAATAAGCTTTCCACTGATGTATGAGATACAACTATTTAAAAATCTGGAATCTGAGGGTAGTAAAAAAAAAAAAAAAAAATCAATCAAAATATATATATATATATATAAAAAAAAAACCGTCTTTAAAGTTGCTCAAATTAAGTAATTAGCAATGTATATTACTAATCAAAAATTAAGTTTTGATATATTTATGGTAGGAAATTTACAAAATATCTTAACGGAACTTCATGGATACTTAATATCCTATTGATTTTTGGCACAAAATAAAAATCTATCATTTTTGACCCATACAATGTATTGTTGGCTATTGCTACAAATATACCTGCGCTACTTATGACTGGTTTTCTGCTCCAGGGCCACATACAAGATGAAATAAGGGGAGGATGTCATTTCTAGAACAGTAAAATAATTCTTGTTTTGGCCCCTGGAAGCTGTCTTTTTTTTTCCACTCTTTTCTTAACAAATCTTACAGTAAAGTAATAGCACATTATTTGCCTCCACCTTCCCCAGTGGTTGGTTCAGATAAAGCTTTGTGTTTTGTAAGTGCATAAATTATCCCAGGGATAAAGGTATTGATGTATAATCAGAGATGGGTGATCATGTTCGTGCTGCAAAAAGCCCTCCATTCACCCCCAGGCACATTGAGTGCGCACAGCATGCTCCACAACACAGGAGGGAGGAGTGGAGAGAGCCCACTTACAGTACTTCTCAGAAAGAGAGAGAGAGAGAGAGAGAGAGAGAGGGTGCATTTGCCTGTTTACTTCTCGTGAAGAATGTTGTCTTCATGTGCTTGCCTGTACACTTTGCATTTGCAAACTAGATCAATTCTAACAAACAATTAATTACAGGTTGTTTTCTCCACCTGCATACTGAAGGTGTGTTTAAGACGTGCTCACTGCGAACTCAACAGATGAGTTTTACCAAAAAAATACAGCAAAGCATTCTGACTTGAAACTTGCATGTTCAAAGGTAGAGCGAGAGTTGGTCTGCCAACAAAAACACACAAACCATAAGAATATCAGACTGCATTTCCAATAAAGGGTTACGTGGTTGTGTGTGACTATACTATGCTTTGACATAAATAGCTTAGCAAAATCCAAGAAAATCCATTACCTAGATGGGGACTTATTCTTCACTTCTGTGGTTTTTAAAATACTCATCTCTTACTAAGCCTTGTGTTAAATTTCAAAAAACTTATTTTGCTTTATTTAAGATTTTTTATTTGCTTTATTTAATATTTCTGAGGTTTTCTATGGTAAATTTGATGGTAATTTTGCCATCAAAGTTTTTACAGTTTTAATTTTTAGTTGTAAAATAAATATATTACTGTAACTAAAATATATTGTGATATTTTGCAAACATATGTAGATTATATATATATATGTAATACTACATTTAACTCTAGGATTAGTAAGAGACGAGTAAAACCACAGAAGTCAAGGATAAGTCCCCATTTAGATATCTAGGTAAACATGTGTAAGTGTGTGCGCATATGTGTGTGTGTGTGTGTGTGTGTGTGTGTCAAAGGCAGCCAGGCCCAAAGGCTTTCATTTTCATTAATTATCAAATCTCCTCTATTAATAGCTCAAGGAAGCGGCTCTTCCCTCTCTCGTGAGGGAGTGAGACAGAACGAGAGAGAAAGACAGATAGAGAAAACATAAAAGCGAGTGTGGAAGGTTAGAAGAGAAATATGCAAACTACAGAGTTTTTTTATTATTTTCTTTTCTTCAAGCACCACGCTTATCTGTCTTGTGTAAGAGAGTATGGTTGACTGGGTCAGATAGAGAGATTGAGCTCTGTCAACATCTACACAATGAGACCACCATCCCCTATGCTTCCCTTCGACTCCCTCATGACACCACTGATTTATTATATATATAGAAATATTACATTTCATCCGCTATAAGGAGTTTGGCCCTGTGAGTCAACCCCCGCCCCCTCCTCCTCAACTTCCTGATGTCCAAACACCCCCCACCCCATACGTACCCTCACTGTTTCATCTCTCCTCTCACTGAGGCTGCAGTTAAGGCAAGTCGACCGCAAACACGGTTGTTAAGATGATCAATACCATTGAAATATTAAACCTTAAAAAGCCGCATTATTGATTGTAAGGCCGATGATAAAACTGTTCATTATCATAATCGCTGAAGCTCCATGTAAATGCTTGAGAGAGGGACCTAAACTGCACACAGCACTTGGACACTGGATTTGAGGTCTATATAAGAGCCGTAGTTGTATTTTTCCACCCTACGGGGAAGTCATGAAGGATTATTCATGAGTAACACCACAATACGCTCTTCAACTACATGTTAAGCACCTGTGCTTTAACTCAGGAATCAGCATCAGGTTGGCTGAATAGAGCTTGGATAACCCGCTCCTAATCCAAGGCCTTTTTAACTAATCTGAAAAACAAATACCTCAGTAATGACCCAGTCCTGCACCTGGTAAAACAGAGCGACGAGAGAAACAGCACCTGGAATTAGCCAAATATCCCAAGTAGGGCATTCTTAAAGGCACAGACACCCTTTTAGTGCGCCGCTGAAACAAATCCAAGCTATCAGGTGTCCTGAAAGTGATGAGAATCATAATGCAAGAGGAAACAGGCTCACTCTTGGGTTTAACACTCGGTGTCAACAAGTGTAAAACTCACAAATGGTCCAATAACTTGCATGCCCAGGCTCTAAATGATACAGGCTAGCCAAGGTGACATCGAAACACCGAGAGTTTTCAAGGCTGCCAGGCAGAGGAGTCACGGCGGGGCCTGGTGTTTTGTTAAACGTTTACACCCGAGGAGTGCGATACGATCCTTCTGGATGGCACAGGAGGGCAGACTACTGAGGAAACCTGAGCGAAGAGGGTGACAGCTGTTCTGGGTTCAGAAGACAGAAAAGCAGAAACGGAGAGGAGAAGACGCAATCTCCTACATGTCCTGCCCTGACCGTGGCTATTCAAATAGCGAACGAGGATCTAATACCGGCGCAAAGGTAAGCACGCTCGCACAAACAATGGGGATTAAAGGGCGTCCCAGTGAAACCATTCTGTGGAAGTGATTTCTTCACTCTAATTCTTCAGCGGGATATCCTGGATAAATAATTAGAGGCTTTCTTTGAAGACCCTACACTGAATCTCCATTCACTTTCCACTTCACATTTGCTAAAGTCATTAATGACAAAGATTTGGAAAGAAAGTATGAACTTTTTTTTTTTTTTTTGGTACACAAATACTTCTTTTATGAGTTCTGGCCCAAATTCCTCTCTGCTTAGTTAAATCTCTTATCCTGGGAAAGAGCAGTGCTTGCTTTAAGCAATAAACCTCAAGGGAGGATGTCTTTCTACTGCACCCCCCACTCGCCCTCGACCCCCTTTAAAGAATTATGGAGTGTTAATAAAGTACAAGGAATAATGTGTTCTTTGGAGAAACAGAGGGAAGCAAAGCCGGAATGTCGTTGGTGTTGAACATCCAGACGTTTAAAGAAAAAAAAAGGAAAAAACAAAGAGAACGAGGGAGAGTGAACAAATTACAGTTAAACATTTTTTTTTCTCAGGCTGCTCTCGTAGCATAAGCTACAGGTGGGAGTTTGAGGGACTGCTGGTGCGAATTAAAGAGATGGCACTAACTTTTAAAGCCCAGCTATTCTTAAACAACAGCATCTCCAATTAGGTTCCCCATGCTCTTACTTACCGACAGCCTATTTTTACGGGCTGCTACGGAAGCTTAGCAGGCTCATTTTCAGCAGAAACATAAACAAAAGGGGAGCTGACAGCTGTGATGATGTTGAAAGCTTCGTTTTACACACAACAACCAAACTGTTAATGTTCACACTATTATTTTCTAAACTACACAGTCGCAATCCACCTGCAGATGGTTCGATCTGTAACAACTTTCATTATCTAAGTGTATCGTTTTGTGGTATGTAGGCGCTACCTATAAATCATAACCATAAATATAGACGCCTGCGGTTTATCGCATTGTACAGACCTAGCCTGCAGTATTTACGAGAAAAAGGGCCAAGGCAAAGCAAGTGAAGTTTTGTGCTTTCTTCCTCAGCGGTGATGAAAGGAATAACTCTCAACAGACGGAGAGAAAGAGAAAAACACTATGAGAATACAAGTAGTTAAGTGTGTAACAAGGTGGCCTCGAGGCTTGTGTTGAAAGATGCCAACGCTCCAAGCGAAGAGGAACATTGAAAACATTTAATGGTCTTCCTCTGACTTGTTGAGGCACACAACAAATGTTTCATTCAGCAGGGGTGGGGTGACAAAAAGCTGAGCTCAGCATGAAGGTCGGGTTTACAAACTGAAAACTAATTTGATTATATGAAGGACACTCCATGGAAAAAGAGCTCAGCTGACAAGAAAGCCTCGCCCATTTCTAAGAATAGAAAAATACCATATAGCAAAATAAATTTGCTCAAAAAAATTGTGCCATATAAAAACCACGTGATTCATAGTTCAGTGAGGGAATCCCTTTCTAGCTTTTTGATTCTGCATGAGTCTGACTTAAACTACTAACTGCTAACTAGAAACCGTTTTGTGAATCTTTCAGACTGACTTGTTAAAAAGAGTCATTTGTTTGTGAATCGTTATGATGTCGCAACTTTTTATTTTATGCAACAATTGTGACCATTTCAGCCACAGCCTGGCCACACCCACCAGAAAACAGAAGACTTGTAATCACCTACAAAGACTTTCCCGAAAGACCTAAAAGATACCTGCAAACCCTCAGTTAATTATCAAGATTTAAACCGGATCCAGATCCAGGTTTACAGGCCAACTGGTAAAGACTGCTATCAGAGAGAAGGTGAAAGAGAGAAACAGACAGAAAGAAGAAAGAAGAGAGAGGAGGCTAAGGACTGCCTTCACAGGGGCGGCAGGGGGAAAACCGACACCGCGCCACTAACATAAGCCCGTCAAAGTTTGCTGGCATGTCAACACTCCCAGACAATCCTGGCATTGTGGTGTCTGCCAGGGCTTAAGCCACTGTGCACTCAGCAGAGGTCAGAGAGCCCACCGCGCCTAAAAACCTAAGCAGGGTGAGAGGAAATCCAAAGCATGTGAGATAGGAAGAAGAATAGTTAAAAACCTCAGAAGTGTGGCAACTGTTCACAAGTCCAAGTTCCTTCTACGCTCTTTGTTGCTGGCATGTGTGGACGTCAGACAGAGAATCAGCATTCTATCTCCTCCTCTCTTTAATGAGGCGGCCACAAGCTGTCCCCCATCCCATCAGCCCCGCTGCTGCACTGAATGCAGCACCTGTTAGATATAAATCAGCCTCACTGAGCTGTGTTTGGGAAGTGAGGCATTAAGCATGACACAGACTGTCAAAGTTCACATCACGCTAACCGCAACATCTAGCTGAACTGCTGAGCGGCAGACCCAAAGCCCGGCCCAGTCTCAGTCCAGCTCTGCTCCGCTCACATGGCCTGCCTCCCTGCACTGCGCCACATGAAATGCAGATTACATCTGGAGCCCAGCTGGGCCAGAAAGAGAAACGAGGGAAGAAAAGGTGAAAGAGAGAGAGAGAGATGGAGTGAGAGAGGTAGGAAAAACAGAGAAAGACACTGATCTCCAGTCACTCTGTGGTCATGTTTTTAGGATTTACGTCTAAAAGCCGAGGAAGAGACTGGAGCATGGAGCTCTAACTGCTGGTGACAGATCAATGTGTGGTGTAATAACAAACAGACCTGAATGAGAGGCTGGAAAGGAGTGAGAGAAAGCTGTTAGTGCAGCTTAGAGAATCTCAGCCATGTGTCAGAACAGGGTCAAAGGTCAGATCCTGGAAGAGAAGCCACATTCCTCTGTGGACAGAAACATATCTTCAGTATGCATGCCTACGAGTTTCAGCTTTCCAAAGCAACAGTCTACACCCCTTTGCCCGGGGACCTGGCAGCTAAATATTAACCAGATATGATTCCTTTTGAACTACGCGTACTGTATGGCAGGGTTAGGTAGAGATGGAAAGTGAAAGAGAAAAAGAAAGGGAATTCAAAAGAAAGCATCATCTGCTAATGATTTATCCGAGGGCAGTCATGGACAGGGGCCCATGCTAAGATGTGGCTTTTTGTGTTAAGCTGTTAGCTGCAGGGTCAGGCAGGAGGGACGAATGCAGGGCCAGGCTAGTGCCGGCAGGGGCCATGGCTCTTTGCTACCTCGCTGTAATTTACATTGCTGTGTAATTACCTGCAGAATAAGAGACTCAAAGATACATGGAAACCCCCCTCCAACACACACACACACCTCCTGCAATAACTAAAGGTCTCCCAGGGCTCAGCATATGGGCCAGAAAACGAGCCGTGAGTAATGCAGACTTGAGGAACATGCCAACAAGTAAGTGTCGAGTACAGACAAATCAGTATCACACCCAGAAGGTTATCTTTGGCATGGTGGAGTAACACAGAGACCTTTTCATTGCAAACACATCAAACTGCAACGACAGGGCCCATTCACTGTTGCAAGTCGAAGGGATAAACTCCCGTCCATCATCTCTCGCTGGGGGAGGAGGCCGGGTGGATTAAGAGGGGTAAAAAAGGCAGAAAAGCACTGAGTATTAAGCATGTTTAAAGAAAGGCCACATGTCTGTGTTCTCACCCTGCAACTGAGACTTGTTCATTAGGAGGTTGCGCTTAAAACCAGTTACAAAATGGCAAAAAGAAAAGAGAACACGCATGAGTCCACACTGCATTGTTCAGAGTGCAGTAAGCAAAAAGTTTTTGGCTCTGTTTTCCAGCAGTGCACACAGTCGCTGTTGGAACACTCTGGTGGTGACCTACCATAACCTAGCTGATAAGAACCTAATAAATGTTTCGATACTGAAGAGTCAATAAATCTTTACATATTAAAGAGTCAGTGACATGGTTTATTTTTGTCCTGAAAACATTTAAAACATGCAATTAATGCATATGATTACTTGAATACAAAATATAAGAGCATGTACGCAAATATATTATATTTCAATTTATAAAATATATTGTCACATGAAGTAAAAAATATATATATATATATATATATATATATATATATATATATATATATATATATATATATATATATATATATATATAGATAGATAAACAGATAGATAGATAGATAGATAATAATAATAATTTTAAAAAATAATGATTAGGATTGCGTATACTCACGCATATTCCAGGTATAAAGAAAATGCTTTATTATTTAAAATTTACATGATGTTTGCACCATCTTTTCAAAACCACATGACACCAGTATTAAGACCTTGGCACATGTGTTTAGATTTTATAAAGATTATTTTTTCATAGTTCGTTTGCTTGTCTATATCATATATAGTCCTATATATTACTGGCTCTAAAATCAACACACTAGATGTTACTAAAATATAACACAATGAAGTCTGTGTGCTGCTCAAAGGAACTGGAATCTGCCAGGCCTTGAAAAGCTTGAAACTGTGCTCAATTAATGATGTCACTGTTTTGACAAAGAGGAAGCGTGCCAGAAAACAAGACAAACATTCAATGGCTGTCAGGACGTGCGTTTTTAGATTACTAAAGGAAACAGAACTAAAAGATCAACAGCAAGGCACTTGGAATCTTAACCTAAGGCCACAGTACTGCTCTGCTCAATCTTCCTTACCATTAGAGAACCTGTCACACACAGCTGCTGAGCCTGTGTGTGTGTACAAGGTAAGGGAAAGCTGCCAGATATAGTGCTATACTGTGAATGAAAACGCTCGGTGGAGCAGAAAGTTCGGAATGAATTGCCAGGGTTCTGGCCATGAGTGGGAGGCTATGGATACACACCAACACAACATGGGAAATGCTCCACATGCCTTAGTATTTGACGTGCTACACAGATATGCTAAAATGTGCACAAATGCACACACATGCGCTAAAATGCTGATCAATAATTTCTGAGAAGTTATCTAACAGGTATTCTCTGAAACATTGTTGACACTTATTATCTAGAGTTGCCATCACTGCTGGGAAACACTGAAAAGGTCCCAGTGTTTAATTTCCGCCACTTTAGGGAGAGTTTCAGGTATCAGGCAATCTATAAAATTTGCCAAATTGGGCCAAAATTTGCATGGGCTGTGCAGAAAAGAGAGCAAAGGTGTAATGCCCAACCTCCCTCTCAACAGGGCTGAATGGTTGATGTTAGCAATGGACATAGCCTCGTGCTGGGGAGGGACTGTGTAAGATGAGAGGTACTTAATTGGCTCAGGGACTGTAATTCTGAGGGATTAATTGAAGTGAACTCTATGATGCCAGGTGCACTCCTTTCATTGGGCGGGTGCAGAGGGAGTTCAGTGGCTAGCCTGACTGGGTCACGGTGAGCGAGTCTGCATTAGACAAACAAAGCTCTGCATACTAAAGTAAATGGTGCCGTTATGCTTGAAGCAAACAAACAGCTAGGACGTCCTGGGATGAAAGCCTAACCGAACCCAGGACTACATACAATCTTAAGATTAACAGCCGAGACAAAAATGAACAGCTATAAAAACTTAAATGTACGCCAATAAGGTGTGGGGGAGGCGGAACGGACAAGGAAGCCAAAGCAACACCTGTTTGCCCTGTCACCGCCTGCTCATTATCTAAACCTATCCATTCCTCATCCTCATTAAAAGCACACAAAAAGGGAAGTCAATTTGAAAAATAAAATCTAAAGAATTAAAAGCCATGTATTTTGGTAATATTACATGTAAGAGGGATCAAGTATGCTTCACTCAAGGCTGTTAATCAAACATTTCAGCAACCCGCTTTTATTGCTGGAGCTTTGATGGAAGCCTTTGGAAACTGGCACTTAAGACAAAACAAAGGAAAACAAAAGGTAATAAGGAAGTGTGAAGCTTATGTATGTGTGTTTAGAGAGGTTTTTCTCCTGCAAGTCTGAAGTGCCTTGATCAGGTTGACAGAGTGACAGTTTATGGAGAGCACAGGAGATCCAGCAGGTCTGCGTGTCAATCACCACTCCAGGGTTTGTAGTCTTATCCAGAAACGGAGACAAGAAGCAAGAAATCCATGACGTCTTCAGTTGGGGCTTCAACAACATATTCATATCGACTAGGGGGAGGTATGAGTTTGCATTAAACTGGTTTGCACCTGCTACTGACCCTTCATTTCCAATGATAAAGAGATTTTTGAAGGCGTCCCAGGGTAGCCAGGAGTGTAGATTCATTTCCCTCCAAGTCCCAGCTCTCGAGTATCAAAGTGATCATGCAGCATTTTTCTGTTATTTGGAGAAGATTAATCGGCATTTTGTTCCTCCTCCCTCCTGCCAGACTGACATGATGTACACCACTGGGTCGTGTACAGGGTCTGGAGTCAGGGCAGATCCCCACCCAAATGCAGAGGACACCACTGACCCAACAGCCTTTAAATTACAGGCTGAGACAGAAGGAAGGTGACTGGAAGACAAGCCATTATCCCCGCAGTCCTGCAGGTCAAGCCTTCCCTCATCGAGGCACAGGTCAAAGCCACATATCTCTTCCACTAAGGTGAGGGTCACTGCAATGCTCCCTCCAGTCCTGGGTCAACCAGAGGTCTCCAGCCACCAAGGTTCACAGCAATACAATAAAGCAATCAACCGGGGTGCCGGACCCTGGTCAATAATATACTCGAAGGCCACAGGGGGTCACCACCTGCTCTCTGGCCTCTTATTGGAAAGTCTTCCAAGGTCTTCAACAGTGGACTAGGGTTTTAATTTCAAGCCCAAGGGGAGCGGAGAGGCGTAATCATATTCTCAAGCCAATGCAATAAAAGAACTGATGCATTGCAGAGCATGTCGTTTGGCTTGGTGGACGCTGGATCTTTGTTTTCATTAAAATAATGCGGCTGTACAGCGTCAACCCCATCGTCAGTGGCTGGCTCTGATGTCATCAGACAGTTTTTCATTCCACCAGACGACTCGTTTACAATATCCCTCTGAGCACACTAGCAAACGTCTCAACTTCTGCGAGACTGGCACAAAGCCACGACACTGTACGTCTGTTCTCATGAAGTCTTTTGCCCCTCGTTTTGTAAACCCAAGTGGCTTGGTCAGAGAAAACAAAGAGAACAACATTCAAAATCTAAGACGTACAGTCACCTACACCGAAACTCAACACCAGCAACGTCCTGCTGGGGAAAGTGCAAACCTGGGCTTTATCTGTTGAACTAAGACTGTGTCTCTAGTTCTGGCTGAATTGGACAAGTACACAGAGCTAGACACATTCCTCAGAGGACCTGATCCTGGAATAAACGGAGAGGGAACAGGGGGAGGGGACTTCTTTTTACTCTTCTCATCCTTCTCTTTTCATTTCATCTCCCTGAGTCCTCGTGAATGGAGGCAGACAGCATCCATGCAGTTGCCAGGATGAGACAGCAGTTAAGTCTTGGCTGGTCTCCCTCTCTGCTTAAAGGTAGATATCGTGTTTCTAACAACTCCGGCTGGTTGGATACAATAGGGAGCACAAAGAAAAGAGCTCCAAACCGGTGAAGCTACCTGCCTTTCTAGGCTGCACCCTAACCCTAGACCCTAGACCCTAACTTCAAACACCTTAATGCCAGTCTTGAATGAACTAACAATGAAATGTTAAAGTAAGGATATGTAAAAGTTTAACAAAATATTGAAAGATTAAGAGTATTTTTTGTTCTTTTTTATGTTTATTAATGGAAATTAGTTTGTTTTTTGTTAGGTAGGTTGTGTCTTAACCAATATATTCATACAAAAGCTTTTGTAAGAAGGCACATTGTATGTTTTAAGTTGTTTTATGTTTAAGTATGTTTTAATTGGAGTAGCTAACATGAAATAACAATCAACAATATTTTTACAGCTTTACAGTCTCATGAATGAACCGCAGTTAAATGTAGTATGAATGATAGGATATGTCAAAAGTTTAATAAAATATGATTTTATAAAAACCTGATTTGTTTGTGAACCGGACTATCGAAGTAACCACATTTTAGTCTAACTCCAAGACTCCAAGCTCACAATTTAGATAAAACATAATTTCTTTTGCCATGTAGAAACACTGGTTTATTTCATATAAATGTGACATTGACATCACGAACCGAGGAAAACCAAAAAGTTGTGCTACCATAAACACCTATGACATTTAATCAGTTGACAGTTTACCCCTTGAGTAGAAGCAATTTAATTCAGTCCTTGGTAGTGTGTGAGGAGACGTAAATGTTCCATGTGCCTCTATGGCACTTTTCTTCCCCTCCCCATCCCTCCTGTCTGAGCTCTGCTCTAGCAGGCGTCATTAGGCAGCATAATCAGCATGCTGTTTGCATACATCTGCCTTATTTTATTGATCTCTCTTCATTCATTAGCCTTCAGGGGCATGTCATTAACACGTGCCCCCCTTCACACCCGGGGGAGGCCTAATTCCTATACATGCCATCCGGATTTCGGCAGAGGGCACAAGTGGGCTTGTCATAGTGGGCACAGGGCCAGTGCCAGCCCCATCTCTGGATACCCATTCTTATCTGTGCCCCTGGCTGTCGACAGCCCCAGCCAAGATCCTCTAACAAGAAGAGCCTTTCCCCTGCCCTCCGTTAACTAAAAGGACAATTATCCGGAGAACAATGATGCTTTTCACAGGGCCTTATGTTGTCATTAATGCAGTGGATCTGGTTACAGCAGCCCCTGCTTAAGCTAATTACACAATGCTATCTGTGGATTCTTCATTGCTTCTTAATTAAGTAGGATTCATTTCTAAAGGGGGTAAAACAGACACATTTTTTGTGTTGTGTTTTCCCTGTCTCTCTGCTTGCTCGGAGGTGGGAGTTAGCCCGAGGGCTCCCACAGCTGATGACACTGATGTGATAAAGATGGGATCATATTCCCACGCTAGAAAACATACAGATGCACTACAGAAACATTGCAAACGATATCAAAGACAAATGTTGCTACAGTGAAAAAAGAAAATCTGAAGTGTCACATGTTTAAAGCCAACAAAATTGTGCATTGCACTACATCCCCGGTAGCAGACACGGGTCAATGACGTGATGCTCTATTTATTTGATCTTTTTACTCAAAACATGTTAAAATGCAATGCACACAAAACACAATGACTTTAATACAGTTATACAATGACTTTAATACAGTTCTACAATGAGTTTTATATATATATATATTTATATATATATATATATATATATATATATATATATATATATATATATATAACATATAATTTTTTTTTTTTTTTTTTTTTTTTTCGTGGCACTCTTGTGTGTTGTTAACCCATGTAACAAAAGCACATGCAACCAGATTCTTGTGAACCACTGACAGTAGCTATAATAACTGGCAGTAAAGTCATGCCTTGTGTTAGTACATTATGTAGGAGACACTAAGAGAGCTCTTCTAGTTCGGCCCAGACATAGTAACTCAATACCCAGCATGTCTTCTGTCTATTTGTGTCTCCACAGAGGACTCAAACCCTTTCAACAGCACCCCCCGTCACAAACACATTCTTATTAGGCCTGATTAGGCCACTCTTATTCCCTACCACAGTCACCCTGCCAGAAGGAAGGGTAGAGAAGGCTTACAGTCACCATTCACTCGCCACCCGGACAGAGATGGGAGCAGAGAGGGATGGCACAGGAATGTAAAGTGGGAAAGGGTTTATAAAAGACATCCAGTGGGATTCTCCTGTTCTCTTTCGCCTTGAGCACTCTTTTCAACAGGGGCTGACCCCTCACTCAGAGGTTAAGATGACATACAAGCTATTTTCAAAGGCTCTGTGTATCGTCTAAAAGGGAGAACTCACACAGCAAGCCTGAGTAAAATACTCCATCAAAGAAACTCACGGAATGGCACAACAGGCAGTCGAGGTGTCACGGAAAAGTGATTCAGAGAAAAGTGAGGGAACGAAGGAAAGGGAACAGGCAGTGTGGGCAAGCTCCAACCATCATGTGCTTACAACATGCACCGAGTATGTACTGGTTCACTGAGAGGTGAGCTTAATTAAACACATACACACACGCTCGCAGAAGTACACACATACACACAGAGCTGGTTTGGCAAGAATGTGTCCATACTTGCTTCACATTGAGCAGCAAGACTCTGGCTTCTAATTGAGATTAAAATAAGTAAACAGACACAGTGTTATGCCCTTTCTGTATATTTGCAGAGATGGGGATATATCAGCATGTACACCCTACGCTACACCCTCCGGATCAGGTTTCAGGAAGGTCACAGCCAGAACACAGACACGTACACACAAACGTCAGCTAAAGAAATATGCAATTCATTCATGTTATTGTTCTATCTTCAAAGAAACTATTAAACACATATAACCCATCTTGCATAAAACCTTCAACATGGCCACACTGAAATTAAATCACATTGACAAAATTCAATTCACTACAGAAGCATAACCCCTTACATTGTTGCTCAAATGAAAAACCCAACATATGCAAATAAACTGCCCAAGTGACATAACAGCACCCACTAACTGTAAACGGGGTCCTCTAGAGGTCCTACTGCAAACAACAAGCATGGGGAAAATACTTGATGCACACCTGAAGTGTACATATATCTTAAGTCAACAAGACTGCAGAGTGTCCTATTGGACATTTTAAGGCTCAGAAGGATGCACATTAGTGCACTCTTTGTGCCTTTTGCAGAGTTTGCACTGATGCGAGCTACACAGCAAGCTACTATAAGATTACATCACCAAAGTGTGGACCTGGAAGAGGCCAAGCAATGTCATTTTCCTGGCATCCCTCTGACAAAAAAAAAAAACGCCCCTTTCGCTCAGGGTCATGCTGACCTGGATATGTTGCCTGTCTTATCACCACTGGTGCTGCTCCCTTCATTTGCCCTGTTTTTACCCTCTGCACAAGAAAAATGTAGTGTTTTAAGTAATCCTTGTTTGTACTGGCTATAATTGATTGGGTAATCCTGGTTTAACATGCACTAAAGCCAGTGCTTAAGAATTTATTAGGAAAGCTAACAGCTTAAAGAGGCAGATATCCCTCTTTTGCTCTCAGGTTGGCTTGATGTACCCACACAAACACACACAACACACACACACACACACAGGCACAGCCATCACCTTCTCTTCTTCTCTACTGTTCAGTCTCAAGACACGGCTCAATGCCATTTGTTCATCTCAGTCTGTGTTTGTGTGTCACCATGCTAATCTACAAGGGCTAAGACAATGGAAGGATCTGGCCGGGTGCCATGGCTTGAAAATTCCCCTGTAAGTGAGGTCTGCCACAGTCTCCTTCAGTCTAATGATACCCAGAACTGGTGGTGTTCCTACCGCTTGGCCTCTGCGGACACCCCACCAAAAAGTCGCAGTCAACTCGACATGACATACGCCACACTGGGCAGTCATCACTTAGACAGCCTGTCATAATCACCATACATCTCCCTGCATGATGTGAATTAGGCTGTATGTTTCAGCTGTGAACTCTGAGAATGGGCATTTCAGCCAGCGCTCATAGCAGTAACAGACCAGAAAGCAGTAAGCAAGAACTGTGCTTCCCTCACACGGACTCAACCAACTTGACCCAAGCATCTACAGCTAATCAAGTACATGTATGTGTACTTCACCACACATACACATACAAAGCATAATCCCCCCAAAGTCCTCTGCCCTAATGGGGCCCACTACTATAATTACAAGGTGTATATTTGGAATCAGGCACTTAAGTAGCCAGCTAAAAGTGGCCCTGAAAACAAAAAGCTCTGTAATTATTGTCTGCCTTCTCTCTCTCACTCTTTCTTGTTCTTTCACTGTCTTTCTCTTTGACTTGGGTTACCTGTCATTTCAGCTATTTTTTTTTTTTTTTTTTTTTTTGTCAGGAGCCTGTTGTTTCTCCCAGATTTTCACTCTAATCCATGTCTGGAAAGAGCACTGGCAGTGATGGCAGAGTGCCGGAGCTGGTGAATGAGATGCACATTTCAGCCCGCTGGGGCTCCGTGACGACACAACACATAAAGATAGCAGAAACTTGAGTCTGCACTCGTAGCTCTGCTAGCATATGAATGCAATTTTTTAGCGAAGGGAGAGAGGCAAGTTGGGGGGGGGGGCTCATTTTGCACTCCACAAAAGCTCCATTGTGCCAGAGAAACTTTATATACATATTAGAAACTTGAAACCCCATAGAATTCTCTGAGCAGGATTCTTGTAACTGTGAACAAGATAACATTACCTACCATTCTTTCCCCTTGCACTCTCCGCACATACAAAAAGCAAAGAGAAAGCCTTCAATCCTGTTTTTCTGCAGGGCTCTTAGACTTCATGATGGATCCTTCTCCTTTTTTTTTTTAGCAGGGTCATCTAACATCTACGATAAGAGCTCCATGGTCTCCAGGCGGTTTTTGTGGCCTTTTAGGTAACACATTCCCTAGGTCAGATGTAGTGCTGATCCATGATGTCCACACTGATTTGCTTTGAACATGCCTTTATCCTGCTTCTCCAGCCGTTTCACGTGTCAGCTGTTCCACCATTGAAACATTCTCTCACTCAGTGGCGTGTCTCCACTTCTTGTTCTCTTTCCGGCTATAACCTCTTGAGAAATCCAAATCATTTAAAGACACGTCCCCTGCATTCTCCCATACATTTAAAACTCATGTGTTAGGTGTACATCCAAGTAAAAAAAAAAAAAGTGAGAGAGACACTCGCTCACAAGTGCGTACATACCAACTTCTTTCCGTTCTGGCACAAGTTCATTCTTGTTACAACAGTTGTAGGGCTCCTTATCTTCCGCTTGAGAAGGAAAGTTAAATAACCGCATTCACAGAACAAATAATCAAGCCATCTCTAAACAATCGTGGGTGGGGGTTGGGGTTAGGTGGGAGTTGAGGCTGAGGAGGACTCAGGGGTGAGATGGAGGTAGGTATGGAGGGCAGCTGGGGCAGGTGTGTGTTTAAGCACACGTGTATGGGGGGAATGGGGAGGCGCCGGGTGAAGGGCAGGAGACGCCACAGCAGTGACATCACTCACAGACCTGTAATTAAAGCACAGATCTCCACACAAAAGCTGAAGAAAGGTATCAACAGGGGAAGGACGGCCATTTCCATAATGACAGCTTAACCCCAGCAGCCAACAAATAAAAAGACTCGCAAGCGGTCCCTATAGCTTCTAATTACTGTTGTACTACCGTGCAAACAAAAACATTCACATGACCACGCTAATAATAAAATACACACGCATGTTGAGTTTGTATACAGCCTTAAACAGACCAGGGTTAATAAAAGAGTCCCACTCCATGGACAGAATGACCTTAATAGCTTTCTCACAAAGGAATAGTTTTTAGAAAATCTTATTTAGGTTTACAATATAAAATCTGCTCTGTCTCTGTTATTCTTAGGCTGGGAAAGTTGCCTCCGCTGGTTTTTGGTTGAGCACACAATTAGACCATCCACTTCTCTACCTGCCATAGCTCAAATTTCCGCTGTTTTTCACATCAATTCTTAATAGCAACTGTTCTCACCACTTTCAATTAAAAGGCAGTGGAAGGAAACAATAGGGAAAGATGCACAACTGAATCGGAAATGCAGGATTCGAACAAAATTCCTGCATGAGCACCATCTAAACACTAAGCCGAAGCTCTGACCAAAACTCATTTATTACATTGATCTTCTAATGGAAGCATGGAGAAAAGAAGGCTGTAGCTTAAGCAAGGCCTCTGTAGCAACTCAGCCCGCCTCGCTCTTTTCTGCTATCTCTGTAGGTTTCTGAACGGTTGACAGCAACCTGAGGGAAAGCAGGCGCTGTTCTAGTCCTCTGGGGCTCCTCAACTCTGGGACGGAGTAATGATTGAGCAAGACAAGCTGTGGTGAGTGAATTAATAAATTTATCTATTATGTAGAGTTCAGCAAGATGAGGTTGAGAAATGGGGAGCTTTATTTTTAAAAACAGCCAGGAATACTGGCATCAAGCACATGAGTCACTAATGAATCAGTGCTGAGCGGCCAGATTGCTATGTTCAGCTGTGCACATCTTAACTTTTTCCAACAGCTCCGTTCCGTGACAAAATGTCCTCAGATTTACCAGAGCTGACCGAAAATGCACTCAGCTATCTATTTGTTTGCACGATAGACTGTCTGGCTGCTTCAACCTCATACCTTCACCACAGCATTTCTGTGGAGAACGTCTGACTTATGAGGGTTAGAAGTGAGCAAGAGATGAAGCATGGAAAGTGATTCCAGACGTGACCTCTACTCTCTGAACTCTGATGTGGGAAGATCACATCCTAAAATGACTGAGACCAACTCAGAGGAAAAAAGTGTCTTTGTGTGAGTCTCTTGCTCACTTTTGGTCTGTCTAAGTCACTTACATGCCCACAGAATCACAGGAGCAAGTATGTTTTAATAGACACTTTTTCTCCCAGAGTCCTTTTGAGCTCTGTTTGAAGTCTGTTACAGCTGAAGTGTTCCAAGGCTTGTATAAAGGTCAGTCTCTCTTTGGGAAAGGGAGACATAAGCAGAGGAAAAGAAAGAGTGGGAGTAGCTGAAGAAGTTAAAAGTTTGCAGAGTTGAACTGGCACCTTGCCTACTAGCCTGTTATTGCCCTAAGCACTAGGTTTTGGTGCTAAAGGTAGCCACACCTGGAGAGCTCCAAAACAATATTAAAGAGATGACAGTCAGGGCACGGGAAGTCTGTGTATGTTTGCATGTCTGTGATAAGAACCAAAGAAGCAGCTGACTCACTTTTAACTACTTTATCCTGGTACAACTCACCACCACTCATCACCTTCCTCATCGCTTTTCTCTTTCTTCCTCTCCAAAGGTTTGTTATGAAAGCCTTTTCTGCCTCACCACTGATAACATTTCTTTTTAATACATCCTAATATCTAAAACATTTTATATTAATAACCTTCATTCTCATAGCTGCCAATAGCAAAGCATAAGGTTTCAAACATGGATGAATGTATCAGAATTCTCTTTTTTTGACTTTATTATATTTTTGTCACCTCACAATAGCCAGATACAAATTTGTATTACCCACCTAAGCACTATGGCTCAGTGTCAAGACATGTGCTGACTTCTAGTCTACTAGTACCTAATGGTGTAGGCTATTTCGTTTGGTCACAGATAAATGTATCAGAGCAAGACATGCACATTTATTTTCTTCACAGTCTGAAACATAATTGCAATGTACATGAGAATGCTGGGATGCCACCCACTAGTAGGCCAAGGACATACAGTGCACATCCTTCTGTTCCAGGGAGGTTTAACGCTGGAAACCCCCCCAAGCATCTAACCATCATCTTACACACACACACACACACACACACACACACACACAAACGCACACAGATTAAGAGAGACATGAGAAGTGTGTTTTATCTTATATTAGGGATGGTGTGGTTTGGGTGTATTGTGGAATATAGAATAAAAACAGCTTTATGAGACTAGAAAACCATGGCAGCCAATTAATGGGTCATTGTGCCCAGTTCACACGTGGGGACAGTGTTACAACGAACCTGCTCGGGTTCACATGCACATCAAACGTGATTAGCTCTCCTCAGTGGGATTTCCATGAATCCTTTCCCTCTCATCTGCCACTGACCTCTTCAGTGCACCAGGCTTCAACCCCACCGCAGTGGTGTCCCCCTTCAGCCCGGCCCAACCCAGGACCACGGGTCTCTCCTCCGCTTGTGGAAGTAATACCAGATTACAGAGCAACTGTTGTCAAATGTTTATATAATGTGTTTTTCTAGTTCTTTTCCCCCTTCTCCTTGTTTGGACAGCTGTCCTTTAACAGCGGGACATCTTCAGATGCTGCTCTAGCATGACTCTTCTGCTTTTTTTTTTTTTTTTTTTTTTTGCGGAATTAACGTCTCATTTCAACTTAATAAACATGAAATACATTTCCAATTTGGCAATGGGAAGGCACCCGGGTTACCGAGGGGAATTCGTGTGTGGTATGTTTGAAAGGCCATTTGTGCGGGCATATGATTTTGCTTTGTTTTCTATCGAGCTTGTATGTGTGTGCCTGCGTTAATGTACAGATTTCAGTCTCGAGGCCTGATGCTAGGCTGATATGGACAGCTGTGCATGCATGTATGCATGTGTGTGTGTGTTCTTTTTGTGGACCTGCATGAGTTAAACATTTACTCTGTGACTCAGGTATACCAAACGTGTCCCAACAGGCCACCAACAGCCCAGCGTGGAACACAACACTCCGCTCAACCCACAAAAAGAAAGAGAGGGAGAGGGAGAGAGTGAGAAGTTTAAAGAAAACAAAAGCGGACGGAAAGAAGAGGAGGAAAAAAATGCAGATCACAGAGAAAGCTCCTTTTGTTTATTGAATCAAAGTAGATCAGCTTAAATGAAATATCCATCAAAACAGGCATTCATGGTGGGGCGCGAGGGGAGAGAGGTGTTTGCGGCTCGGGGGTGAAGGGGGTCGGGGCTGGGTTATAGGCAGGGTGTGACCGCCAGATGAAAGTCAGCCCGGGCTGGGTCACCTCCACTCTGAGAGGTGCTGAGCGTGTTCGGAGCAGCTCACCCCGATCCAGATGCTCTGTCAACACAGCGATTCCACAGAGGAAACTGGGCTTTACAGATCACTGCACCACACAACACACCCAACTAACAACAAAAATGAAGGCATTTTATTGCTCAGACGTAGCTCAAGAAATCCTAAATATCAGCTATATCTTAAATTCTATTGATAACATTCCTCAGGACACAAATTAGACAATTGTTGTTGTAAAGTATATAGCAATAAAAATGAACATTAAATATTTTTTTTCCTTAAGAAAAAGGTGAAGGACAAGAATGGGCCAGGAGAAGAAACCCAAATCCAGTTGGTTCCCCTTTGGATTTAATTAATAGTAGAGATTAGAGTGGTGAAGGGATGCCAAGAGAGGAATTGTCATGGTGAACTAAGCAATTGTGTTGTGATTGACAGGACTAGACGAACTAACTCCTCCCAAACTTTGGGTGTAGTACTCTCAGCTCCACTGAACACAATTTACCACATTTAAATCCACTGATTTCCCTCCAAAATCTGCACAGTACGTACGAAAATTCAGTCTGGAAAGCTCTGAGCTTAGAGGAAATGTTACATTAGTGTTACAGTAGCGTGAAACTCTCTAAATTGGGAGGGTCAATCACCTCGAGCGTGCTCTTAATCTGTTCTTCCACAGCTATTGATCAACAAAATACACCGAAGCTAGGTTATACTGCTAATGTATCCTTCATAAGTCCACTTAAAACCACACTAAACAAGACAAGGAAACAAATGACAGAGAAAGAGAGAGAGAGAGAGCCAAAGTCTGACTACCTCAGCTGGGGCCTTCTCTCCCCTTCCTGTCAGGAGGTAAATAGCTATTGGCTGCTCAATAAGTGGCTTCGGTTCACAGAGTGAGGGGTCTTTTTCCCTCTGCTCTCTACTGCCTTGACAAGCAGGTATTGACAGAGCAGTTACACACTAACCCATTGGGGGAAATCCTCTACAATGTGCCCCGGGCAGCTGATAAATGGAACTCATACGCTACCTGAGAGTATAAGCGCCCATACGTACACAAACAAACACACACGCTTTCTCTCACACACACTCACTCAGAGGCATGGTCACACAGAACGAGGCTGACACACAGAAAACTTGACAAAGCAAAGACGTCTGAGGATAATAACAGGAACAAGGACGTACGAGGGGCGAAAAATGGTCAGTAAAGATGTGAAGGTCATCGATGTTTCCTTGGACACAGATGTTTGTCTCCCTACGCCGAAAATCATTTTGCTCAGCTTCAAGAGGCACAAGATTACAGGATGGGAAATTATAGTACACAAACGTACGCTCGATACATGTGGCCATGATCAAAATACTTGATGATAAAAAAATGAAAGCATTCAATAGCCAATTAAGGCCCTTGGAAACAGCTCGCTGAGTCCAAACACAGCACGGTATTGACACAGAGGAAAAAAATAAAAAAACTACAACAGAAAGGCGGAGAGGCAAATGTGAGAAAGATTATTGTAGTGCTAAAGCATCTGAGTAGCATTGACGTGTACGGCCCACCACCGAAGCACTTCAGCAGTTGACAGACACGGGCGAAAGTATGGGGCGGTCGAGGTGTGGGTAAAGAGTAAGGGGTAACGAGAGAAAGCAGAGAGCCCCTCGTAGCACCGTCTCCTCTCTCCGAGAGATTGTGGGCTGATAAATAGCCAGGGGTAAAGCACTGGCTATGACTTTGTGATATGATGTCAGTAACCTTCATTGATCCACGTGCAGGCAGGCAGGCCTTATCAGAGACTCTCTCTCTGTGATATACTGAGATTTGGGGCCCCACTGCTTTTTAATACA
Organism: Cyprinus carpio; assembly: GCF_018340385.1. Taxonomy (NCBI): domain Eukaryota; kingdom Metazoa; phylum Chordata; class Actinopteri; order Cypriniformes; family Cyprinidae; genus Cyprinus; species Cyprinus carpio. The sequence goes on from NC_056603.1 coordinate 40,357,891, forward strand.
CTGCACTTTGGGTGAGGATGTCACAGGCTAACCTCTCGGCACCTGGGGCAATATTTTACAGCTGCACTATGACGGCTGAGAAAAAACAGCACCACTTTACTAGTGGTCTTACAATTAAAATATGCAGTTTTCATTTTTAGCAGTGCTTCTGAAGATTCATACTTGGGATAAAGAAAATTAGCAAATCCCTGAGTCTTAGTATTAAACTTCAATGTGTACACGTGAAAAAGAAGTATATTTCAGATTTGCAATGTATTTTCATACTTTTACTGTATTTTACTTGCAGATCATATAATATTAAACAGATAAAAAGCGACTTAAGTGTACTTAAACATGATCTTTTAAAAAAAGTGTAATGTCAAATAAAACTTTTTCCTTTAAAAGTACAATATAAATGTAAATGTAATAGTACTTTTAGTCCTATTTAGGTCGGTCAAAAAAACTTTCTAAAGTTTGCATTTAACATGAATTTAAACTATAATAAATTTTTTTTTTTTGTTGCAATTAACCTGAAATTCAGTGTCTGAAAACACATTCAGTTTACATATTTTTTTGCAAGTATATTATTTTTAATTACTTTATATTAATATTTTAAATAATTACTCTTTTCAAAAGTATGTTAATGTGTACGGCCTACTTCTTTTTCACAATAGCTATATGTCCCTCAAATTCATGAAAAAGATACAGATGAGATCCAATCCTTTGATAGGTACAGTAGTAGAGAAGACAGGAAATGATGTGGAGGAGAGGAAGAGGAGCACCAGTGTCAATGTTTAAACTGCAATGTTTAAACACCATTTCTAACTTAAAGAGGTTGCAGAAGTACAGCAAATATCCAGAGGTAAAATGTGTTTTTGAGTAGGCCGTATATGATAAAGTCCAGCAGGCCTGAGCCGAATGTTTTCTTTTTAGCCACAAAGTTAGGTGGACGGGAGAAAAACTCAGACACACACATCCAGAAATATCAAGGTGTGAAAGGAACTTCTCACACTCAGATTTACCCATACACCTGACCTGAGTTTTGCTTCTTATCCTTTGAAAATAACACTCCGTTCACTAGCACCCTATGACCTACATGTGTAACATCACAGCACAGGCTCACACACTGGTTTTCATCCAGAGAAAAATGAAGTGTGATATTGAAAAAAAAAAAACACATGCAGCAGTTATGCATGACCTCAAGAGGGACTAAATTAGCAATATATCAGTAAATCTAAAATATAGTAGATTAAGCCTATCAGTCCCTGCCAGTTACGCAGGCGTCTACTAACGCACACACTTATTTTGATGCAGTCTATGTGGGCAGAGCGTGGCGGAAGACAAAAGCAACTGAAGGAATAGCGGCAGTATTATCCTATGTATTGATTTTAGCTGTTGGGTATTACAGAGGGAAAGAGTGGTTTTATCAAGCTAAGATCCCCCTACACTTTTCCTAACTAAACCAGTCTTTCCACAGCTTATCTGGCCAGAGAGGCTATTACTTACACCTTCAATACCCCCTTCACCTGGGAGGACAGGAGTTAACATGGCCTTTTGGTGAGCATTCCTCCCTCATCACAAGTGATGTCATGAATGACCCTGTTAGAAAAGCTTTATCAGCTCAGTTTTGGTGGTGAACATCATAACCATATAAACTTGGAAACTAATGCTGTTATAAGTCTGTTATAAGCGTTGATAGATACATTTAAATTGTTTTAGGAATATTAATATATTTTTACACAAAAACCAATGGCAATACACTGATTGAGGGGAGAGGAACAAAAAACATTTTAAAAGGTACTAGCATCTCCAGAAAGATTTACTCTCCTGGGCCTCTTAAAGTTCACCTATAGACTAAGGCTGGTGATCTAGCAATTAGGCTTCATCTTCTTCCTCCTCCTGTCTTTCTATCTTCTCAGAATGGAGAGATAATGAGAGCAGTATAATCCCACAGAGGAGTCTAGTACATCCTCTAATCACAGACTAAATGTTGGTTTTAATTACAGAGAAAGGAAGATATTCGAAGAGCACAATGCCACTGAAGTTTGAAAAAACGGTAAACGCCAATTATCGTACAAAATCTGTGGTTATTCTATTGGCACGTCAACCCTACACCGAGACACGATAAGCATCACAGGAAACGCTTCTATTCCAATGCATTCTCATTTCCCAATATTAATAATGGAGACAGGTTGGGACAGAGAAAATCTCTGCTTCGCAATTACTATAAAAATCCATAATCTAATCAATGCGCAATTCAAAGGGATTGTCTTAATACAGATAAAATATGGCTCGTGCTGAATATGTATACAATGATAGGCTGCATAAATGGACGTGGAAATGCTATTGTGAAAATGACCAATGGGGGAATTGTGGCTATTGAGGAAACGAGGCGAAAGTTTAACGATTTACATATTTCATCACAAGGCGAGGCAAGAGTGTTAAAATGCGGGGAAGAGGATTACAAAACAAGTCAATCCATTAAAGAAATACAAACAATCTTTTTAGAGCCAATCCTGGTTTCTTAAGACTTTGACAATGTAATCCACTATGTCAAATACCCTAAGCACACTCAATGGGGCGGGAAAGGGAGCGTGCAAGACTTTCTGAGCAAGTGTAGACCGCAGCCAGGGAGAGGGGGGTGCGGTCTGATACCTGGGACTGGCACGCTCTCCTAGGGCACCACTGGCCGCCTCGCCTGACTCCAAGCCCACCTTGTAATTTGCTAGGGGCGGAGATAAATCTTATCTAAGAGACCTGATTAAGTTTTTAATTTACACTCCGATCAATAGCCCAAGTCTATTGGCAATATGTCTGAAACTCTATTTACCAAAGGATTCGCTGCTATCAATTGATCAAGGACCTCGCAGCCATAAATTATAGACATATGTTTGTGTGTCAGTGCGTGTGTGTAGCAGAATGTGTCCGTGCCGGAGGGAATTTCTTCACTGAAAAGCGAAACGATGGGAAAGTTTAAGCTGCAGGCGGTGCAAAGTTGCCCCCAACAGAGCTGATCATCTTACATCTACACACCCTCAAAATCACAAAGAGCTTGGGCTCTATCTTTTAACAGCAGCGGCTGGGGGTAGGGTGTGTGAGTGTTTGGCCACGTACGCAAAGATCCTTACAGTGTTCTATCACATTCATTATACAAATCCAAGCATTCAAATGGCCAAATTAAGACCTCAAGATTACACAATGCTAGTCACATGTGCTGAGAAAAAAAACACCACTCACACACTCCAGCACCAACTTGGCCCGATCCCTCCCACTTCCGGTTCCTTTCTGCATGAGAGCCATTATCTGTTTACAATCCTGTGCTTTCCAAACGGAACTCTTTAGGAGGAATCTGCTCTCACTGCCCGTATGCTGAATTCCTGAGCTCAGTTCGCCTGCCAGGCTGAGAGTCAGAGCAACATGGGAAACAGAGGCAGGGATTGTTCAGGCACCGGTTAGCACCACCATGAGATCCAGGAAACGTCCCAATGGCTGTTTTAAGCTATTTTTGATATTTGTTTAGAACTTCACAAGCTGTGTGTGGTGGAAGAAACTGGAATAGAGAGAGACTGTGCTCGGGAAATGTGAAGAAAAACATAAAAAAAGTGAAGGTAGCTTCTTTCACAAAAGAGGTGAATGAGTGTGTGTGAACAATGTGTGATCTGTGCTATTTCTTCAGTGTGGTGGGTAGGGTGCCGGTGGGACTCTCTCACTCCGTTTCCCAGGAGAAGAGCGGAAAGAGGGCAAGTCCTTATCGGCACGGAGAAAGTGTCGTCATAGCATTTCTGCTCTGACCCTGCTGACTTGCCGATTCCTTAACATGAGATCATTCTGGACAGCCGACCTCAATATCACCGTGCTGTGCTCTGCCAGCTCGCTACACATCCACAAAGACTTCTCCTCCACATATAACAGCAAATAGTGAACACACCACTGCCCACCCCCCGCTCTGCACAGACACACATTTAAAATACTCCCTTTAATCTCTGGGAAGTTATACACTAGAACCGCAGACAACAATGGAATATTAGTATATCTCTTACTAGACTACTGTATAATGCATACTGGTTTTTAAAAACACTGTAAAACTATATGCAGTATTCAGTGAAAAACATTTGACACAGCAGTTCCCATTTGATAAATAAAAATGTTATGATAAAAAAAAAAAAGAAAAAAAAAAATCTGAACATTAGGTAATGCATTAGTTATCATGAACATTTTTAAAATGGTAAGGTCACATATTATGGGGAAAAAAAAATGTTGACATATTTATAAATTAACATTAACCTACATAACTGCAGTAAAAATTTTATGCATATGCATCAACTAAAACCTTTTTGTAAAGTTTTATCAACTCATCAACTGAATGCAAAAATGTCCACATTTTATAATCAGCTTATGAAAATTGATATTACTTCCAGACCCTATTGGGAACATTTACTGAACGCATTGCATTATGGGATACAGAATCCTGAGCACAGTACTCTAGTTGTACACTACACATTTTAGTAGTCTAACAATTAGTTTCAAAGTAGCTCTTCGGGTTATTGTATGATTTTAATAAATTTGCATACTGGGTAAAGTATACGTACTGGACAATCCTGAACATACAGTAATAAAGTAGTAGATTATTATGGAAATGCGCCATTTAGAAAATACGCAAAGAATCTTTTTCCACTCTTATTTTCTTTCTTCCTTCGTCTATTTCAAGAGTGAAATAAATAAATGAAAGGAAACACATGCTGGGTTGTATTAAACAGATGCCACATATGACATTCATCCTCACCCTGGCTGGTGTGTACACGACAGGCAACGGAGGACACGCACACCATACATTCTTTCACCAAACGTTTCTGACAGCGAGTGACCGGAAATGGAGGGAGCGAGAAGAATAAGGCGCTGATAAATGATTTGGGGAGGAATTTTAAGTGCTATTTTGTCACGAAGTGAGCCTCACTCTGGCGGAGTCTAGCATAAACATGTGTCAGGACTGCATGTAATTACAGAAGAAAAACTTCCTCTTGTACTACAGGCATGAATAAAACTCACAGACTGAAGTATCTGTGATTGTGTGTGTGTGTGTGTTTTATCACCCCCAAACCTGCTACACATACTTTAAAGATGAACAAAAACAAAACAGCCATGTTGACATCTACTGGCATGAAATCCTGTTAACCAACTGCTAATAAACTGGCAACATGTAATCAGAGCTGTCACATTATTGGCATTCAATGTGAAGAATGGACAAAATCTGGTTTCCAGAATATCGAGTCGCGAGTGTGTGTTTAAGTAAACAATGAACGATTTATGCTCTGAAAATTCTGTAACACTTTCACAAAAGGCCTGAAGAAGATGTACGCAACAATCCCACAGTCCTCGATGATATCCAGATTTGTTTTGCTATAGTCAGTCACTGCAGTTTCTAAAAAGAGGGCCAAACTGGGGCCTGTTTTCCATGCTAACCCTCATGTTTCACAGAGCTGCTATAATTAGCCAACTTTGTTCCTCGCTGCATGTCCAAATGATATTTACATATACAAATCCCATTTGGCTGCCGAGAGACCATTCCAGCAAAACCAGCTAGCAGAGTTTGCTTGAAATGACTAAATAAACAGGATGAATTTGTGTCCGATGCAGATACTGAAAAAATATGGATGGTTTGAATGTGGTCGCGTTGTGTTTTGACTGAAAACTAAGCGCTCAGCACGAACGCCGTGTTATAGCTACGCTGTCAAGTCCTTCTGAGTGTTTCAGGGGTCACTGGAAGCTCTTCAGCTCGGGCAGGTCAGGGCTTGAGGTCTGAACGCATTACAAAGAACATTCCAGAGCTCTCAGCAGACAGCAAACACCCTCAGACGCTGAATAACCCTCCAACTTCTCCTCAAGCACTGCCAAGTCTCTCTCGCTTTCACTTCCTCTTCTGTCCTGCAGATTACTTAAGCGGTTAAGCATCGCATGATGTCATAACACTGTCTGATCGGTGGATGTCGTGGGGGAAAAAAGGTGAAAAGTTTCAGTTCTCGTGTTGTGAAGTTTATTAGTGGACACATTTGATATTAAACACAGTGGAATAAAGGTGAATGAGATTTCCTGAGTTGTTAACACACTTTTTTTCTTCTGTGTGCTCAGGCCCAGCTCATTAGGGCCCATCTTGATTAGCTTGCGGAAGGCTTTGTTGAAGAGCTATTTGTACATCCACTAAGAGCGAATGAGAGAATGAAAGAGGGACAGAGAGAGAGCAAGACCGAGGCAGGTTGGCAGGTTTCAGTTGAGGCCTCGCCCTTGCTCTGCCACGATTGTAAACTTTTCTGTTGATATGCAAAGCAGTGCAGATCATTTGGGTCCCCATGGCAACAGCGCCCCTGCTTTGCACAAATGTAATGATTAATCGCGCCTTTGATAACAATGGCCGGCACCGCTGTTCCAACATAAATGCTGTGAGGAAGACAGTGTGTGACTGCAGGGGGATCCATACACGCACACCCGCTCCCCTGCTGTCCACCATTCGCTGAATGCGAGGGGTGTGTGGCCGTGTGTGACCATGTGCTTGCTTGCACACCAGAAAGCGTGCTACTTTAGCAATCACAGCAAGTTTGCAAGGTCAAGAGATAAAATAAAATAAAAGGGACAAATAGATAGAATACAAAAATTTCAAATAATATAAAAATAACAAAATAAAAGATTGTGATTTCGATAGATAGATAGATAGATAGATAGATAGATAGATAGATAGATAGATAGATAGATAGATAGATAGATAGATGGATAGATAGATAGATAGATCTAGGCCTGGATTAAGAATCACAATATATTATTATTAGTAGTAGTAGCAGTTGTAGTATAAGCTATATAAAAATAAATATAACTGTCCTTTTTTTCATTATTTTATTCCATAAATTGTTATTCTAAAACTATTTTTTAAATATAATATTTAATATAATGATATTATATAAATAAATATATATATACACACACACACATTATATTTCTTACTGGGCATCACTAACAAATGGTAAATTCAGGTGAACCAGGCCACATAGTAACAGTCATGTCAATGTGAAACTGAGGCCCACTTCACCTAAATTCACCCTACAGATAGATGAAGACTTTGTGTGCATGTGTTCGTACAAGCCAGTGCTGCGGCTTGCGAGTCAATGCAGGAACATGGCCAGAGTTTAGGTCTCTGAAACTGTAATTCAATCAGCGCCACTTGGCTTTGACGCAGATTCACTTTGTCAGTTGCGCTTTAGCATTAATTTATCATTTCGAAAACAGAGACAATCCAAACAATCATTTCTCTCTCCTCTGATACCTGTCAGAGAGGGGCGGGTGCAAATCTAATAACTACATTTTATTGGCCGACAGCACAGATTTGCTCCTATGCATGGACAGGCTCCGCCTAGACTCGTGAAGTGGGTAAAATATGGGGGAAAAATCTTTCAGTAGCTACCAGCCAGATGAGTATCAACGACAGGCCTGACAGAAGGCCTCATCCAGGCCACCCCCCACCCCAAAGCCACACACACACACTGCTGAGGGAAAGTCAACAGTGTGTTATGTCTAGTGTCCAGATGGACAGACGTGGTGTGGAGACGTGGCCTCTGAAAGGGGCCGGGCTGGGAGCTTGGCCATGCAGCACAGGGTTAATGGTGCCGTGAAGAAAAACAATGAATTCACAGAGAGTGTGAGTATGAGGGGGGCTCCTCATGCAGATCAGGGATCAACAATAAGATTTGTTTTTCTGACCTGATCAAGCTAGTAATTCAGATTTTTGGCCTTACAAAAAAAACAAAAAAAAACAAAAAAACAATAAGCATTAAAACATTGTGATTTTGGGACCCGACAGGGCAAGTGACAGTTCCATCAACTGACCTAAACTCGTTCTCACACCGGCTGAGGACCAGCGGGCCACCCTTATTGTTGAGCCCTGCAGATGTTGCCAGGCCCTGGCGGGTCACACAATCACACACACATTTGCATTCCTGATAGAGGGAATTGGGATTAAGGGCCCTGAATGCCTTTCTCAATTCTGAACATACAACACAGAAAGAAAAAGCAGGACGACATGGGGAGATAAGGGCCCTGAATGCCTTTCTCAATTCTGAACATACAACACAGAAAGAAACTATGAGGAGAGAGAGAGAGAGAGAGAGAGAGAGAGAGAGAGAGAGAGAGAGAGAGAGAGAGAGAGAGAGAGAGAGAGAGAGAGAGAGAGAGAGAGAGAGAGAGAGAGAGAGAGAGAGAGAGAGAGAGAGAGAGAGAGAGAGAGAGGAGAGAGAGAGAGAGAGAGAGAGAGAGAGAGAGAGAGAGAGAGAGAGGACAATGAAAAGAAAACCACTTTGAGAAAATACCAAAAAAATAAATAAAAAAATTAATATTAGGAGAGAAAGGAATGTGGAAGAAGAAAAAAGAAAATATGACAGGAATATAAAGAAAATGCATTTAAATAATAATAATAATAATAATAAAAAAACAGCTACTGCGATTTTGTGTTTTAAAAGTGGGTTAAAATGTATTTGTACATATAATGTAATTGAATTGATCAAAATATTAAAACATCTAATAATTATAGCACATGCACACTTTTCCAAAGGAGAGAAATAAATGTTAAAATTAAGAGAGAAAGGAATGTGGAAGGAAAAAAAAGAAAATATGAAAGAGAGACAGGAATATAAAGAAAGTGCATTTAAACAATAACAAAAAAAAATGGCTGTTGTGATGTAGGCCTAGTGTCTTTTACAATGTGTAAAATGTAGTAATGTACTTGCATTGTTCACAAAATATTAAAAACATAAAAAAAAAAAATTACGTTTTTAAAAAAATTTAAATCAATGACTTTAAGAAAAAAAAATAGACGTTCTTTAAAATTAAGATAAAAACGTATTTTTGACACTAATAAACTAAACCTGTGTGAACTTGAGGAGAACCTGACTTCATACATCCACTAAAGTCCAGCTGATTAAACAGAACTGTAAAAATGTCCGTAACAATTAAAGTTAGATACATTTATCAAATGTAATAAAATTCATACATTTTAAGAGTGAATTGAGTGTTTAAATACTTTTTAGGCCACTGTATGTGTGTGACAGTTGTTTGACACAGTGAGGGGAGAGCGAGACCCTTGTTCAGAGCATAGGTCTTGAAGAACTAATGCTTTCCTCTGCAAGAGAAACAGAGCTGACCAGCTGTTTTCAGTGAAGAACCATGGCTTATACAAACATACACAACCTTTGATCAAACCACCGTATCCCAGCCAAACATGCCCCTCACCAGACACTGTGCATACAAACAGTCATGCGTCTAGTTATGTGTTTAAGTGTGTGTGTGTGTGTGTGTGTGTGTGTGTGTGTGTGTGTGTGTGTGTGTGTGTGTGTGTGTGTGTGCGCATGTTTGGAAGTTGAGCTTGGCACAGTGAAAAGGTAACAATAGTGGTGAAACTCAAGAGGGAGTGTAAATAAAGAATGATAAGACAGTAAGAATCTTTCTCGTTCATGTTGTCTGTCTTCTATGCTAATTATTAGCATGCATGGCTGCAGTACACAGTCATGGGCCCTGTTCCAAAAGCTAGCGAGCTCCCTAGCTGTCTACGGCTTACTTAGACAGCTGCCTTCTGTGGAAAAGTTGTGAGCATATGATAGATGTAAAACATAACTGATTCCAGTAGAGTTTGGTGTTAGCATGTTGATATACTAACAACATGATACTCTACAAGAATGTATGCATAGCACACACAAATTTGGGGAAAACAAAAAGTCAGTTTTTGAACAATTATTAATAGTTTTTAGTATTGAATAAAATGTAAGTATGAAGTAAACATTTATTTTGACTGTCATCTACTTAAAAAAAAATTTAAAAAATGGACGAAACAAGTATCTTAGAAGACAGCATTAAAGGGTTAGTTCACACAAAAATTAAAATTAGCCTGTGTTTTACTCACCTTCAATCCATCCTAGGTGTATATGACTTTCTTCTTTCAGACAAATCCAATTGGAGTTATATTAAAAATTGTCCTAGCACTTCTAAGCTCTATCATTGCAGTCGGCGGGTGTTTCTGTTCAACAGTCCAAAACACATTAAATAAAGTGCGCACATCCGTGATAAAACGTACCTCACATGGCTCCGGGGGGTGAATGAAGGCCTCCTGTAGCGAATCTATGCGTTTTCTGTCTGAAAAATATCCACATTTCAAACATAATAAACACTTTTCTATTTCTTCCACTATATGACGTAAGACACCGGTATTAGAAGCACATAACGAGGATTTGTAAAAAAAAATGTCAGAGGAATTCTATATAATTCAAGAGGAGACTGGTTTTCCTTTGCTACAGTAAGGAAACAAACTTAAACAAACTTGCGAGACTAGAATATCTCAGAGGTGCGATCGCAACGCATATGTCCTACGTCATCCGCCTGGAATGCTACTGCATTCGACAGTCAGCAGAAGTGACAGAAAAGTGTTTATTATGTTTAAAATATGAATATTTTTCTTACAAAAACACATGGATTTGCTACAGGAGGCCTTTATTCATGCCCCGGAGCCATGTGAGGCATGTTTTATTATGGATGTGCGCACTTTATTTAACATGTTTTGGACTGATGAACAGAAACACCCGTCCACTACTATGATAGAGCTTAGAAGTGCCAGGACAATTTTATATATAACTCCGATTGGATTCATCTGAAAGAAGGCAATCGCAGCGAGCCTATGATTGATCCCTTATAATGCTGTCTAGATAGACAGCTCACTAGGTTCTGGAACAGAGTCATAGTGCCTCTCCCCGGCCCACAATAACAGCTTATCAAGGATAACTAAAGAGGCACAACAACTAATTAGTTTTAACTGCAGGAGAAACAAGCACTGAGGGATGAGCTGGTTTGTGAAAGAGCTGGAAACCAGACCAGAGCAAAGCCTTATCCTGTTGATTTATCTTCACCGAGGTCAAACCCAAACTCCAAACTCAGGGATCTGGCTAGTCTCAAACACTGTCAAAATTCATTTCCTCCACCTCAAAAACATTTGTGCTCAAAATGGAGGTATCGCCTGCCGTCTCGTCTCTCTCTTGGAGAGTTGCCCGCTTCTACCATAATTCCATCAGAGCTAATTGCTTCCAGCACCGTTGTCATTTCTGCAAAACAGAGACACTTTTCAATCAACAAAAACCTGTCCGTTTTGAAGCGTGGCTGATATGAGATCTGCTGTTGTGTGTAAACATTTGGAGCAGCACGAATTTTACGCCATGATAGATTCAGATTACCAAGCACCTAAAAATGATTAGCCAAATAAAATGTGCTGCCAGGTTTGTGAACTCTGCTCTTTATGCTAAAATATTGTGTTGTCGCACAGCCTCTAAAGTTCATGTCTGGACTGTAAGGTAGTAAGTGTAGCCCTGTTCTCTGGCAGGACTGCAGGGATACTTTAGAGTTGAGTATATACCACTTCTGTCCGCAGTCAGAGTGAGCCTCTGACTCTGAAAGTTAATATTTCCCTCTCTTCCACTCATAAATTTGCATACGATTAAAACAGCTGACCTAAATGCATTCCGAGCACCACTTGTAATTAGTTATAACGCTATAACTAATTATAGCGTTATATAGCATGCCTTTATAGGAGGGCATGTGTTAAGAGGTTTCATCCCCCCTTTTTAGAAAACCCATCTTCAGATGGAAGCTGGTTTTTAGGGGTGTTCACACAGGCAGTCCAAGACAACAACTGGAAATCTGTAATCTTCAATGAGAAAATGCGATTTGAACTGGCATGCGAGGTCTTCGGTGACAAAGTTGAGCATTTGCATAAACTTTATAGTTCAACTTTATGCAAATGCGATTACTAACATCCACTAGCAACTTGGTGACTTGTCAATAGAAACACAACTTTGATGGTTTCTAGCTGGTGCAATCTGGTCTAGATTAGTGTCTGGCAATATGCTCAATTGTCATATCGTCAGCCTGTGAGATCGCCGATACATGATACTGTCATGCTAATTTATTTAATTATTTACCTACTTAGTTTCACTGCCGGAAAGTGGACCACCTCCAGCGTAAGGCTAAAAGCAGCCTAATGTTTTAAATATAACTGAATTTGTATTTAACATGATAACAATTTAATAGAAACATTGTAAGTTACTAATTATAATGCTTAAATTTCCTCAGTTACTCAAAAAGCAGCTACAGAAAACGAGCAAAGAACACTAACATTACTAAAGAACATAACTGACTTCATTCTAGCTAGAGTATATGCATTTTAAAAAAAACACTCCTGTTATAATCAGTGAAGTTATCTACACTTCATGATGAAGAAGTCTCTTCTACTTACATCCCATGTAAGTCTGGACTTTGTTGTTTATGATGACAGAATTCATGAGAGAGCCGAATTCAGTAAGTGCATGTGCACTCAACAACAAAACTCCGGTGTTTCAGCAATGACTCATCTGAACGTATCTGATTGGCCACTGCATTCATAAAGTCAACGTAATCATGTCTGATTGGTTATAACATGCAACACTGCAAAAATCAAGGAAAAAGAAATATGATGGAACAAATAAGCCCTAATATTAATTAGATAGTATTACTAACCTGATGATAATAATAATAATAATCCCATCATCATCATCTTGTTATCATAAAAGGCATCAGCCACAGGTGATATCTCTGACAAATGTCTATCGGCACAGCCCTAGTCTAGATGGTTGATCAGCTGCGTTCCCAGTTGGTGGACCTGTGGACAGGCAACAAACCAGCTAACATGTTCCAAAAATACACCTGACCACAATAAACTGGTACACCCTGGTTTTCCCACCACCTTAATAGAGAACAAGAACTGAGGAACTCGTTGCAATCCTCATCTACCTCATGCCCTAGGGTCAGTTCCACGTAGAAAGGAGATGCCCCTGTAAACAGACCCCCCTCAACGTTGAGGAGGAGTGTCAATGAGGGGCTAATAAAGAAAGACAATGAGTAAACAAGCAGGGCAAGTCCACCCCAGCTTGTAGGACCTCCCTTCCTCTCTCTGAGCTGGCACGCACTCAATGGGATCCGCCGTAATTAGTCTCACCAATGCTTGTTTAGCATTTGCATATAAATGCTCTCGCTGCCAAGTGCTAAACACACCATCACGAGCCATGCTCATAACAGACGGTGACCACTCCTCCGGACCCTCCAGGAGAGGGGAAGGGATCCCAGGGGGCCCACAGCAGACACAAGCCCCCTCTGCGGCTCTCCTCCCCCGTGCCCTTTGCCTTCAACAGGTTGGCACCCATCTGCTAGCGGCGAGGGGCCATGGCTTGGCCTGCTCTCAGTTCCTGTTTCGAAGGAGATTGTGAAAGATGGCAGCCAGGCTTCCTGTTTCTCCGCTTATGTCACGAGAGCATTTTAACCCAACGAAATGAGCCCTGACAAAACAGGCAAGCGCACACACTGTGATCTCAGGAAGTTTTAATACGTTTTCTTTCAGCCCGCTTAGACCCCTGATACTGCGAGCGCTCTGCCCCACAGATGGAGTTGGGAAATAAAAATAACACATAACCTCTTCCCTGAAGCCGTTAAGTGATCACCTCATCTAGCCTTGGGATGGCTGCTATTGTTCTCTTTCTGTACAGCATGCAACAATTCTTTCCTTTCCATGAGTCTCCCCCCTTGTTCCTCTCTCTCTCTTTCAGTTTCCTCCACGTCTCTAGCAGTTGTTATGACACATCGATTCATAAAAACGGAGAGAAGGAAGGAAGTGATGAAACGAGTGTCTGTGCTCCTTCCACCCCTCCATCCCATCCACTGTAAACACAATGAAAGTCACCAACAGGAGTTACCCACACCAGAACGGAGATAAGCTACAGAACACTAAGAAAAACACACACAGCTGGCCCTCACAGCAGCGACTGTAGCAGCTCTGCCTAAAACGAACCCTCATCGGACTCTGATGAATTGTTATTACTCTTTCAGAGCTAGGGATATTCTCGGTGGAGTTTTCAGTTATTCTTTATTTAAGTAGCAACTTTTTCTCAGACACTTCTTCTAAAAATTCCTTAGGAAAGATAGAATTACAGACAACTGTTAACACAGTAACAATTTGTTCTGGGATGAATTGGATGAGAAATGTTTGAGTTCTTTGTGAGATTTTAGCTTTAATTTCAGACACTGGCATCTTGGTGCAGTGTATGGAAGCCTGTTTCCGCCACTAAATAAAAAATAAAACAAGGTAATTGTGACTTTTTCTCTCACAATTCTGACTTTTTTTCTCAGAATTGCGAGTTCATATCTTGCAATTCTGACTTTCTTTTTTCTCACAATTGGGAGTTAAGTCAGATTTGCATGATATAAACTCACAATTGCGAGTTATAAAGTTATAAAGAGTTTTAAAGTCAGAATTGTGAGATATAAACTCACAATTCAGACTTTTTTTCTTGGAACTGCAAGTCAAAGTCCAACTTTGTGTGTTGTAATTTTGGATTTGCTTTTTTTATAGTTGTTTTTATTTGTTTTATATCATTTCTGTTTTTATATTTCTTTTTTTCTAGTTTTTGTTTTTGAGTTCTGATTTTATAACTCGTAATTTTGACTTTATAACTCGAAATTGAGTGTTATAAATTCAGAATTGCAAGATATGAACTCAGAATTAAAAAGAAAAGTCAGAATTGAAAAGTCAGAATTGTGAGATAAAAAGCCGCAATTACCTTGCTTTATTATTACCGGCTTCCATAGCAGTGTGTGACATCTTTTCTGAAATTTTAGAGAAGAAACATCTGTGCTTTTTAAATAATATTAATAAAAAAACTGATCTGGCTCAGTAACATAACTGAGAGGTTAAATAGATCTCATTAACATTTCTTCTTTTTTATGCGAGGAAGCCAATTTTTAACTTAGCAAGCTAAGTGGATATTTTTACATGTAACTTGACTCAGTTACATATAATGTATGTGATTTGGACTTCTGACCGATTCTGATGCCATGTCACACGAGTGTCATATTCCCTGACAGAACGTCAGTCTTAACCCGCTTTAGATATTAATATTTACGTGGTACATAATAAATTAGCCTTCGATGTGTATTTCTAGCAACTGTAAGTCATTGCAATCCTCAACCAGTATCATCCAGTCTACCTTTAAACACAGCCATCAGGTTAAACTACATTAAGAGAAAAAGAGGGGGGAGAATGTTATCTCGCTTATGTGTACATTTACAAACTCGTCACAAAGCACATCGAAAAAAGGGGACAGGGAAAAAAGATCAAAAGACTGGCACTTGAAAAAGTAAATGATCCATAAATGTTTCATGTGAGCGCCAAGCTTGTCTTTCACCTCTGACTGACCCCCCTACACTCCTCTCTCTTTCTCTCTCCCACTCTCTCCTTCTTTGCTGTCTGGTTAGTTTAAACAGCTTTAGACAAAAAAATTCAAAAATTACAAAAAAATGAGGTGTTCATTAAAATTGGGTGCGAAACACAGATATGGTTACTTCAGCTCCATGGGGGGGAAAAACACGTGTTTAAGACATGACTAAGCAACACCTATTTATTCATTATTCTTTTTTATTATGTAGTTAAAAAAATAATGTTAGTATAATAAGCTATCAGAATAAGAAGTTATTACATTTTGCACATTTAAAAATTAAAAAGACAAACAATTGTTATTGTAGTGATGTTATAGCAATTGTTTGTGTGCATTTTTTTAACAGGCACATATGAATTGTTCCAATATTAACCCAACATACATTAAGAAAGTAAACAGTCAATGTTGTAAGTCATGTTGACTTTAAAATTTGAATATAGTACTTGATACTGGTTGTGTGTCACAAAAGGTCGGTCTCTGGTTGACATATGACAGAATGGCAGACAGCACGTGTGACGTCACGGTGTGGGGGTCACCAATCTATTGTGGCTGTCTGGCTCCGGTGGCACGATCACACCCCAAGCTCACTCATCCAGACCCCCAAATTAGAATAAGGACAGGCTTGAATATGTTACAACCTTAGGACGTAAGGTTGATTCAACGGAAACGACAAAAGGGTGATTCCACACACTGTCACACTGCCCCTTTGAATTATTTCTATATATTTGATTTTTAAAATGCACAAAATGAATAAAAAAGGTTGTGTGTGTGCACATGTGGGTAAAGGATGAGTGTCCAGACGCCCCGTCCTGAAACAGCAATAGTACAACTTCACTCAGGCCTGATTTAATTGTGGTCCTATGTAACACTTAATAGAGAGCGCCGTGCACCTGGCAAAAACAAGTTACACCCAAGAGGGGGTGGAGGGGTGTCCAACAGTACCAATTACACACCTCAGCCAATGAGCTGACCTCTCACAGGACTCCTCGTGCCAATAAACCAATCACACCACACCTCTCATGTCTCATTAAATACCTATGTGATAGGAAGGCGACAAGAAGAGACAGCTTTTTTTCTGCCCAACATTTAATTATAATGTCTGGGAGGAAAAGAATTCTGCGAAGTAAACAATCATCATTACTATTGAAAACAACACTACTTATTCTGAGCGCTGAGACACAGACACTGATATTTGCGCACTGCTGTCATATTTTTCTTTTATTAAAAAAAGCTGGTAGAGCTTATTTACAGCTTGTAAATAAACTGCTAAAATAATATAAAAGTACTAAATTAAAAGCATTTTTACGCAGTGATATTGAGCAAAATAACAGATCTAATAAATGTACAAATATACATTTACATATAACAGTGCTTCTTAGAATCATTTTTAAATATTAAATTGTCAGTCTGAGACTATGGTTGCATAAAAGATGCATTATGTAAAATAAAGCAGAACTGAATCCTAAATTTATTTCCTCATAGATATATTTGAAATGGCACCAAAATGGCTGCCAGAGACGGATGTGATCTGTCTACACACTCTACCAGACACTGGCCTTGATCCTCTCTCTCTCTCACACACACACACACACACACACACACACACAGACAGACAGACACAAAGGTGATACTGTGGTTGTGTGTAATGCAGTCACACAACCACAGTATCACCTTTAATTATGTTTTTATATAAAACATGTCAAATGACTAGCACAGACAATATAGTATCGCTTGTGCTGCTGGAATAAGTACCATAACATCATAAATGAATTGTTAATGTTGATTTAAATTTATATAGTTAAGTTTACATATGAATTAAAGAGTGAGAAAATAAAAACAAAAAACCCTTAAATTCAACAATATTCAACATATTGTTCAGTGATAGGTGACAGTTATAGTTAATTATAATAAAGATAATTATTATGTGTGGCTATATATATATATATATATATATATATATATATATATATATATATATATATATATATATATATATATATATATATATATATATATATATATATATATATAATTAATAATAAACAAGTAAATAAATATAATAAATTATTATATTAGGTTATCCCATGACTGACTACAGTTTGGAACAACAGTTAAAAATTACTGGATGATTCAAGTTTATATTTTGAGAATAAAATGTAAAATAAATAACAATTATCTCTTCTGTCAAGTAAAAAAAAAAAGGTGAAGAAAAATAAAAGGCACTGGAAACAGGTGTAACATATATGTAACATATAACATGTATTAAATTCTGCACGTGTGTGTGTGTGTGTGTGTGTGTGTGTGTGTGTGTGTGTGTGTGTGTGTGTGTGTGTGTGTGTGTGTGTGTGTGTGTGTGTGTGAAAGAGAGAGAGAGAGAAGTGAAAGCCCAAAGGAGAGGTGCTGTTAGAGGGACACGGAGCCCGTAGCACTTAGGGGCCATTTTATTGCTGTGCTGTGGTCAAGTGAGGTGCAGTGAGCTCAATTCCAGCACAACAATGACAAAGAGGGCCGCCGAGACAAAGGGGTATCTCTTTGCCTCTTAACCCCTTCAGTGCCTAAACACACACACTCACACAACATGGAAACCACAAGCACTCCTCTCACACGTGCAGAAACACACACATAAACACTCAATGATACATGGCACAGTTTGTAATAGCCACTCTGTTTCAGACCAGACTAATGGATTCAAGAGTCCGACTGGCCTGACAAGTACGGCTAGGCCTCAACGCCACAACGACAGAATCGAACGACTCTACTATACCTTTATTTCCTCTCATCCTCGCTCTCTCTGCTCCTCCTCTCCCAGTGCACCATGGGGGACCCGTATGGGCTGCTGCACATTTGCAAATGAATCACGCTTTTTGTTTGAGGTTTTTTTCCCCCTTCTCCAAACACGGAAAAAGGGAGAGAGGAGGGCGAGCGAGAGAGAGAGAGATAGAGAGAGGGGGCTCCTGCCATCGCTCTTTTCTTTCCTGCTGTCTTTAATCCTGAGGAGGATAAGCTGTGCCGTACACAGAGAGGAAGTGCCATCAGCCTGTCGGGCTTCACCCGTCCCCACTCAGCATTCCTGCAACCCTCACAAACACACACACACACACACACGCACGCGTGCTGTCGATCACTCACTCACATGCACAGAAACGGCCCGAGTTACTGACAGCGCATGCAGCACGGCGCTCAGTTGCAAATGATCTAAGCACACTCGCCGATTTGTCACTCAGGAAAAAATGTGCTGCACGTTTCATGAAAATCTATTTATATGTTCAGCGGCACCACTGCTGAGCAATATGCAGCCTAAAAGGAAAAAGAAAAAAAAATGCAATACAATTTTAAGTTTTAAAATATTATTTACATATGGAATGACATATCAGTCTTATTTAAGTCTTAAAGTTTGCAACAAATATTCTTGCATTAAAATGGCAACATGTAAAGTAGCTGAATAATTGCATTATATATGCAGCAGTAATGCAACAAATGACTGCATTCTGGGATCTAACACAGCCAGGAAATCAAGAGAGAGCATAATACAGTGACACTCCTCGACCGATACACACACACACACACACACACTCAATCCAGGTCTGTTTTCATGTCATGGTGCTAATCTAGCCGAGGCTAACACTGGCTGTATCACATGCCGTGCTAAGCGTAAAATGCGCTGGAAAAATGACATCTGCAGACTCTCTCAAGGCCTCCACCACCGCACAAGTCTGCTATCGACAAATCATACTATTATCATAAAAAATAGCCATTAAAACAGAGTTTTCTAATATTAGAATTTTAGAACATTTTGTGTGTTTTTAATATATAAAACATATATTACATTGATATATATATATATTATATATATATATATATATATATATATATATATATATATATATATATATATATATATATATATAGACATATAGTCAAATAAGAATTGAGAATTGTTAATTATACTGTATTTACTATTTAAATGTTTTATTCTTATAACAATTGATAATTATAATTATTTAAAAATATATAATAATTATTTGATTAATAAAACACATTTATGACAATATTCATCTAACATTTTTGTCTCTAAATATGATTAATGAAAACATCATTATTATGTGTATAAAGAGGACTTTTCATTTGAAAATGTCACTTGTAAGACCCTCGCATGCGTGCATTTGCACAAAAATAAGTGTGCACACTTGAAAAAAGTGATCGAAAAAATGAAAGAGTAAACAAGAGTGAAAGGGAGAGAGAGAAGGCAAGGATTGGGTCAAAGTCACTGGCATGCACAGGACCTCACGCTTTGTTTCTGCATGGAGAGAAAGGCGACCTGGGCTGCCAGTGTCTGTGTGTCCTCCATGTTTTATGCATTATGCCTCTTTGTGATGATAAGCGACAGCGCAGAGGGCCGGACGCTGGGCTTCGGGGTGCAACGAAAAAGAGGGGGGAGAGCAGGTCCATCTCTGCTTTGAAGAACGTGGAGCTGTCTTTTCTGAAACTAGCCTCGGCTGCAGTGGCCGGCTACACTGTTATTACCCATGGCCTCTATAACACTGCCGCCCGTGCAGCCATGCTACTAGGCTAGAATTTACCCTCACAAACACACACGACACACATGGGGGCATACCACAGCAAAAACACCCTGAGATAACATCTGCTTTTGGATCATATATATTTATGCAAATATCAATTCCATTTCTTCGGTTAATATTTGACAGTTTGACAGTGCATACACAAAAATGGCACCAATCTTTTGTCTGGTTTTTTTTTCATAAATTAGCTATTTTGCTTCACACGAGTTTGTCAAATGCAGGCATTGTACGTCCTCATGACATTAGCTGTGAATGACAAATGCTGAGGGCTACGTCTGTCTCTCAAAATATTCCCTGACCGACGGAAAATGTGCAAAAGCAGCTTCTCCTAATAAAAGAGGAATTCCTGTCCCCGTTCCACACACACAAACATATAAAGATCTCCTTTTCAAGGTTGGCCCTGTCTATAAACAGCACAGGATCCACTAGATCAGGTGAGCACTTCTGCTTCTCTCCTTCTGTTTTTTATCGCACATTTTTTCCTTTCAAAGCAAATATAGAAGCACTTTATTTAGCAGTTTGGATGTGGTAGTTAAATCACGCTGTTATAACACGTGTGTATATATGCAAAACAGAAATGATCCTGAAAACAGCAGGAAAAAAAATTAGTTTGGAAAAAAAAAGGATTATATAATAAATTCAATAAAAAAAATAGACAGATGAGATGTGCATAACACACACAATCACGTGTACACACACATATTTTCTCTATCATAAATCTCCACCGCAATGATTTGGAGACAGTTAACATGACAACATATTGTGAAACAGCAAGCCACAGACATTTCTGCCAACTTCACTGGGAACAAATAAGAGAAAACAGCAAAAGAAGAGGAGGGGGGGGCAGGAGGAAGCAGAAAGAAACATGCAGACAGTCAGTGCAACCGTCTGAAAGGTGAAACCGCGGCTTGAGCTGAGCTTGTGGTAAAAGCTGAGTTTACACAGGTATAGCGTACCTAACTATCCCTGAACCCCCTCCACACACACACACACACACACAGACCATCCTCCCCACCCACGCTCAGCCTACCCCTGTCCGTGGTTTAATGATAGCACTGACATGTACGCCATTGTCCTCCCCCTCATTATGGGACGACTGGAAGAACTGGTCCTGACTGCACAGGCTTGCATATTCAAAACCATCAAGTGTAATCAGACCCAGTGCTCCTGCTAACCTAATTTACACACACACAATCCAAGCCCTACAGCAAATGGAGGTGGCTGGGCTTTCTCTGCGCGCCTCCTCGGCACGACTGGATTAATGGAAAACTCGTGACAGAGATCGGCTCCTCTCCACACACACATACACACACTGCTTTTACCTTCACATTGGACCATCTCTAAGCGGTGTGTTTTTTGTTACTACAACATATATATATATATATATATATATATATATATATATATATATATATATATATATATATATATATATATATATATATATATATATATAAGCTTTTTAAAAATATCAGTGTATTTGATGCTGACTATAGCTGTGCTATTTTGTATTGTGTAAAGTAAGATAATATAAGACAGTATAAAATAAATATTAAATTTAATGCATAATTTATATTTAGTGGTGCAATAGTGATTACAAAATAAATGAGAATGAAATGTCTAAACATTTAATATTACTGTTATTATCATGCAGTGTACTCAGAGGCGGCCTGTCATTGATGTTGACCCAAAGAGGGCCCTCTTCCACTGAGGACATCACTGAGGCTTTCCCTAAGGGTGCCAGCGAAAGAGAGAGAGAGAGAGAGAGAGAGAGAGAGAGAGAGAGAGAGAGAGAGAGAGAGAGAGAGAGAGAGAGAAAGAATAGGGAGGGGTAAAGAGGAAAGCACAGTCTCCCCCTGCCCTATATCTCCACGATGATATCCATACACACTCATACGACACACGGCACGCCGTCTCGTCATCGAGCATCTCCATTTATACACCATACATGACCAGGAAGAGTACACTTGGAAATATGTACAATTGTTGTTGTAAGAGGAAGTGACCAGAAATCAAGACACAGGAGAAAAAAAAATAGAAAGAGAAAGAAAGCAAATATAGCAAATCTACTGCTGAACCAGCAGTTTCACTAAGCGTCAGTATCAAATGAGCAGCATAAAAATCCTGCAAAACTACAATTAAACAACATTCTAAAAAACAGCAAGAACAACGGAAATAATAACTATAATTGTAATAATATAGTTATAAATGTTAATAAATTAACTGTAATACAAGTAAATCGTTTTTATTTAACATTAATTGCGGTACAAATGAGTACAGCAAATTATTATCAAATTCTAATTAGAAAACTACATCAATTAAGACTGCTTTTTCTAAATAAAAATTAATTAAATCAAAAACATTATATCATCCAACACAATGTCCTTACATCTAAACTTAAAGCTAAATTAAACGTACAAAAAATCTGACACATGTACGTATAAACTAAGGTGAAAAATCAATAATTACACTATAGTCTGTGTCCTTGTGTATCTTAGAAACGGTGAGCCGTTTATTCTTTTATTTCAAATCAGGTACAAATAAACAGACTACAGCGCCTGTCTGTATCTTTCTGTAGGCTTGCGAAAAGCCTGAAAGAATTGAGACAATGCAAACCTTCAGCCAAACCACAACGCAAACATATGCACAACTCAGTCAGACATTTTCTGTAACCCAGCGAATATCCTTACAAGCACACAAATCTGTTCAGAGCCTATAATAAGACAGTGTTTTCCCTGACTTAAGTACATACACACTACGCTACATAGTTTTTACACTGCTTGAATACGGACGAGGGTTACTAAACGCTACATGTTAAAGTGTTTCATGACCAGGCGAAACACAAAAGGCAAGACAGACAACAAATACTGAAACAATATGACTTCCTAGAAATGAGTCAACTGCCCTCAAAATCATTGTCCGCAAAAGGATTAGCCCTGAATAGCCTATCAATGAGTTTTTGAAGAGTGAGTGAGATGGCAAAGACCTTGCCTGCTGTCTTTGTTTTGTGATGGTAAAAGCCAGAGCACAGAGAGAGAAAGAGAGGGAGAAAGGAAGGGAAAGGATAAGGAAGAGCTGGAGCGAGAGAGAGAGAGAGAGAGAGAGAGAGAGAGAGAGAGAGAGAGAGAGAGAGAGTCCATGCACAGCATCTGAATTATACTATATATCCTTTTTGTGTGACGCTTGTAATTATTGCCACCCCTCTACTAGGGAGCCGAGAGACATTAAACCCCTGACTTATCTGTCCTTCTCCTCCCTCCCTCCCTCCCTCATTCTCTCTCCTAAAAACAGAGAAGCTAGTTTGCCAACTATGCCCTCTTTTAAACGGTTAAGAAAAGGAAAAAGATTGAAATATAATAACGAAAACACACAATGGCTTTTCCTGCCCCCCATTCTCTCTCTCTCTCTCTCTCTCTCTCTCACACACACACACACACACACATACACAGATTTCTGCAATTCTGTTGTGATAATTCCTTTTTGTAAAAAAAAAAAAAAAAAAAAAAAAAAACACGCAAAAACCTACGCTTTCCAGACACTTCAGAGTCTTATCCTAAAAAAGTGTGTGTTGTCCCTACGTTAGCTTCTGGTTCCTCTTGTTACGACACGTCGGGAAGGATAAAAAGATCTTGGGATTTGTGTTTTTCTGACCTCTTCCCTGATTTCTTCGATATGGCCCATGGCTATTTGACCCCGTCTATCCTCTCAACTCTCTTTGCATGCATGCCTTCCTTCATGAGTGTTCTCTCTCTCTCTCTCTCTCTCTCTCTATCTCTCTCTCTCTCTCCTCCAACAAAATAATAATAATAATCCATTACATCAAACTAAGGACTTTTTTTCTAGTGGAAAATCAGACATGCTCTCCTTCCGACTGCTCTTTTGTTGATCAAACTTGAGGTACATTTTTATAGTCCTGCTAACCCCAACAATCTCGATGTATTGTTTGTGTGACCCCACAACATTACCAACCCCACTCTTTTCCCACTCCTCGCTGGCTGGGTAATGTTGGGTTTTTTCCCTTCTCTTTCTTTTTTATCTTTCCTCCACTCACTCGGTGACCCCTGCTCCCTTGTTTCTTGCCGTCTGACCCCAAGTCTCTCAACCTCCCCCTCTCTTTCTTCCCCAACTCTGCACATCCATGAGCAGCTAGCAAACAGTCAGTCAGCTCTGGGTCTGTCTGTCCTTCCATTGCATCTCTTCTGTTTTCTCCTTTTTCTATCTCACTGTGGGCTATATTGTATCATTGTTATGGATCCACATTTCCGTTTGTTCTTGTCCGTATACGTTGGAAGGACTATCTATCTCTCAATAGCTCTTCGTTCATGCTACTTTTTAAGTCCCCATTTCCATTTTTTTTTTAAATTCATGCTACACCTGTGGTCTTCATTAAGTTTTGGCTTTATTAAAATTCGAGCCCCTTGTCTGTTTGTGGGGGCAATTTCGCCTCAGTAGTTTAAGTTAGTTCAATCTAAGCGAGGCGAAGTTGTTGGCTTTGTTTATAATTTGAAAACTCCTTTTCGTTCTATTTTTCTACCTCATGAGAACGTACGCAAGTTCTAAAACGTAATTCTGATTTTGCTCTCATCGTCTTTGTTGTCGAATTTACATTTTATTCTATTGTTTTGATTTTTAGATGCACAAATTCACGCCGTAAGAGTGGGTTTTTAGTTTTAGGTCATTCGCCGTAATCGCTGTGGTGTGTGGCGCGGCTCTTAGGGCTCTGTGAGCTCCGGCTGAACCGCTCCTGAGACCCGTCTCTATACCAAACACACTCCCCTAAACACTCGCACACACTTCACACACACATGCCTATCGATTTGCATGTGACTCCGGCTGGGAAGCAGCAAAGAACAACTTTAACGTCGTCTGGAATGAAAAAAAAAAAATTAATACGAGAAAAGACGGCGCAAGTGACAGAAACGAAAAAAGTAAAGGAACTGAAATGCACAGCAAAGGGCGGAGAAATCCACACTAGAGGGGACACGAAAAAGTAACGATCGGCGCAATGTTGAGGATTTTTGCTCGCTATATGAGAGAGGAAATGAAAGTAGAGGACGAACGAGCATATCGGTGTAAAAAATGGAAAAGCGGGCGACGCTTCCCGCTCAGCGGACGCGGACGGACTCGGAGGCTGGACTAAGACGCTCCTCTCCCGGCTGCGATCGCGCAGAGCTCCCGCTCCTCTCCCAGCAGCTTCGCACATCGAAACCCTCTCAAAAACCTCTTTCTTGACACTAATCGGTCCTTTTGTGACCCGTGTGAATACATGAACATGCAGAAGTGTGTTTTAAATCCAACTGTTTGGAAAAAGGAATCGCTGTCTTGCCCTTTTCTTTTCTTCCAGTCACGAGAAGAGCGAGGACGAAGCCAGATGTAAACACAGGTAACGATACTAATAAACGGCAGCAAATAAAAGCAACTTGCATGAAAATATCTCGAGATCGCCTGTTCTTTATCCTGCTAGGAGAATAGGCAAAGCCGGGGCTGCTACGGCGAAATCCCGAAAGCCATCGCTTTAGTCTGTTATTGAAACTAAAGAGAAATCGTAACGCTACGAGAGAGACAGAAAGAAAGAGAAAGCAAAGTTACAACTTACAATGTTTGGCTGCCGCTTTGAGATCCTTGCTTTTTAATCCAGTATTGAGACGCTTTGGCTAAAGATCCCATCAAGGCAGTCCCTTTTGGTCAGTTTGCGTTTAGGATGATGGTAAAAGAAAGATCATTGTTGTTGCGGAGAGTAAAAAACCGGAGTATTAGTTGTAAAGGCAATATAAAAATAATTTGGATGCAAAGCAGGCGATGAGTCTTGTGTTAGAGGGAGAGAGGAAGAGGTGAAAGTGAGATCTGATGATTGAAAAGAAAAAAACTCTTTGGATCTTTATTCCTGCTAATTAGTTTCCTGCTAAAAAAAAATGGCTGTGATTAATTCAGTGCGCATGTGCTTCATTACACAGGCACGACGGGAAGGGCTAATTAGCCACCTTCTGGATCAATAAGATTCAGCAGAGAGCCGAGGAGAGAGAGAGGGAGGAGGGAGATAGAGGAGGGAGGGAGGGATGGATGGATAGATGGAGAACGAGAAAGAGGAAAGTAGTGATCGGGAATTGAAAATATGGAATTAAGTACAGCACAAAGTAAGAGTTGGATGAGAAGGAAGACACTGAAAGTTAATAGTGGAGAGGCGCGCGCGGAGCCCCGCTGCACAGTGTTTACGCGCCGGTGTTATTTGCTCGGAAGACGCTAGTTTTAGATTTAGGAATCAAAACAAGTATGTTTAAGAAATGAAATAAAGCACTTAGAACCTCGAAAACACCAACTTTAGAGCGCTTACAAACCCAACAAGTTCGTCACACTTTCCTTGCCTCGCATTTAATAAAACAAAAATCTTATGACTGGGTTAACACTGTTTAGATTTTTTTTTTTCTTTTAGAACAGGCAAAAGTGAAACAAAGACAGCTTTAACAATAACATAACGGATCACTCTTTCTGAAGCTTTATCAGTGCAAATGTTAATTAAACTAAATATTTTAGTATGTTTTAGTGTATATGCACTTATGGTGAACAACAAACTTTAAAGCATGCCGAGAACAGTAGCTACTGACAAGAAGTAGGCTATAATATACACGGTAATAATAAACGCCTTTATTATTAGGCTATTATTTTTTTTTAATCTAGTTATAAAGATGAGCTTTTGGACTACTGTATAGATGCACACAGGAACTATTAAAACACTGTGCGGTGTTAAATGTTATAATTTCAGCATGCACGTTACGTGATATAGGATTATATCTGTATTTTTTAGTTTTGTCATTTTCTGAAGTAAATCTAAACTGTTTCTGAAAACTACACATTATGCATGTAACATAACATTTGTAAAACCGTTATTAAGTATTATAATTTTTAGGTGTAATAAATGAAGTTGGACTTTTATCTGTCGTAGTAACACCTCGATATACTGCCTGTATTTACGTTCACGGTCTGTCCCCTCATGCTGGATCTTGAGATGAGTGCACGAGGAAGAATCAAGACATTGCAACCGAATGCGAGGAAAAACTGTGCAAAAACTAGACAGTGCAAAAACAACTACTTCCCTCTTTTTAGCTTTTCTGGACAAATCTATATAATTCCTGTCAGATCCAAACGCGATGTAGCTTACGTATTTTATTCACTTTGAGACGATCAGCAATATATGATAAGAGATGCTTCTTTAGATATAATCTTTAAGAGTAGACTCGATAGAAAGGTGAACCAAAAAACACTGTATAGATTTTTTGAACAATTTTAATATAGGCTATGAAATGTTCTTTTTTCTGTTTCTATCTCTCTCTCCTCACTCTCACACACTCACAGACAGTAGGTGAAGAGAGGGAGAGAGTGCAATGTAAAAAAAAAACAAGTTCTTTAATGAACATTTTCCTTCCTGCACTTATCTTACTTTACCTAATGTTATAGCAATAAACAGCTCAATGTGTTGTCTTTCATGTGTTATTACGATTTAAAGAGAATTTAAACAGCATCTGAACACAAGTCATGTTTATTTAAGCTAGTTAGAGATTTAAATAACATGTAAATCTCTCCTTAAACAGTCAGAGGCAATAAAATGACACGATACGCGTTACATGCTGTGTGCTTTTTTAATAATTCTCGATAAGTAGTGTAACTTTCAAGCGCGTGCGTTCAAAGAGGTGACATTTGATCAATAGTAACAACTGTAGTATAGATCGGTGGGTTTCTCCACAGGTTTGCTTTTTTCACTTTGCCCCAAAACAATTCTCCTGCTTTTGGTGGTCATTTAAAACGCCCTCTTCCCGAATCAAAAGCGTGTATCCCAGTTCCGACCTTTGAGCCCAGGCCAGTGTCCTTTCTCATGATAATTCTATTGTTGATTCTCACTAAAGAAATGACAATTCATTTCTCCCTCTCAATGACTACTTTCGCTTTTGACAACTCTAAGGGGCCAAATACCTGTTTTTATCGATTGCATAATGTTTATTGGAAAATGATCATATATTTTTCATATATAAATACATTTTTTTGTAACTTTCTTTTCTCTCTCTCTCTATCTCTCTCTCTTTTTCTTTTAAGACATTGTGTTTTTCCGAATTGTTTCTCAGAATACATGATGCCAAATTCCGTGCTATCATTTACTCTCGCATTAGGCAATATGTAGCATTTGTATGTAAAAATAAATAAATAATAATAATTGCATGTTTATTGTGTTCTGCACGATTATAATTGATTATTGTGTGTATAATATTTTAGGATTAAGTACTGAAGTTGTCATAAACGTGCTACAGAATAAATAATTCTGATAATTATTATCAGAAGAAATGTACTATTCCAGTTTAATAACATTCCAGTAAAAAATATGTTGTTTTAATAAATATATAGAATATAATAAATGTTGTATTTTATTTTATTTCCATCTCATGCCATAGCCTATTATAGAGAACATGTTGGAGAGCATGCAGTCAGTATGGAACTCGCATTGGGAGTTTCAAGGAAACACACCTAGCCTCTATGAAATCCATTGCACTGAAGCATTATCAAATACGGCTATGAATGCATTATACAAACAATAGCAGTATTAAACACTCTGGCCTCGTGCAATAATATAGGCTAGACGTGACAGTTGCTGCTGTATGTGCGTGGATAGCGCGTGGGTGTCCGTGTGTGTGCTCGCATAGCCTAAATGTACGTTCTAGGTTTAAAAGCATACATTTTTATATTGCTGACGCGCAAATGGAGAGATATATGAAATAGTAAGCAGGACTACACGTTCGCAGGAACTAACTTCCGTCACGTGCGACGGAAAACAGAAGTGACAAATGAAAAGTTACAAAATAAAACGTCCATATGTTTGATATGCATACGGATTTTGACTTGAGAGAATCTTCAGGATTGGTGAGGTGCCTGCTCTCTTGGGAAAGAGGGACTGTAAAAATGAATGGATGGAAAATAGAGTGCGCGAAGAGTTAGAAGGGCAGTGAGATAATAAGAGGCCGGTGCGTGAAAAGGGACAGAATCAGAGCTTGTCTGTCGCTTTGTACTTTGTAACCTGCCATAGCCAATCTAAGCACATTTGAATATGCAGTGTGGTCCTGTCTGGCGCTTGATAGCCGTATTTATGGACGCAGATATCACCTGAGCTTCGTTTTCTTCAGCAGATGCACACAGAATCGTCATTGCATGCTCTTTTATTACAGACTAAATGTGTTTCTTATCTGTTAGGTTTAATCAATTGCGAATGCTTTGTCCTAAATATGACTGGGAATGACTGAACAGACTTCCAAATACGCATGACCAACCCCTCTGGTGAACATGCTGATTGATCCGACTAGAGATGTGTGTGTAAACCTCGGTCCATCGGCGTGCAAACAATGAATTTCACATATATGAACCCTAAACTGCAGCAACAGAATCACAATCCGTTGCTATTTGTGATGAAAACAAAAATGTTAGAATTGTTTTTTTAAATTTAATTTGGAGAGGAATGTTATGTTAAAATTTAATTTAAATCACATGTTTGTATTTTTATTTTTATTATTATTTTTTTCAGCGTTTCAAAAAGAGCCAGTGCTTTTCACCCTCATGCACCGCGTGTGCCACCGCTGAAGCGAGCCGTAAGGAAATGAAAACAGGCGAAAACAGTCTTGCATCTTTATTAAAAAGAGAAAAACATAGTATTCAGATAAATATAAATATATTTAGGGATTTTGCTATTGTATTAATATGGAAGGCACACAGGTTCAAGGTTCATTCGAATAGAGCTATCAAAGGGGTTTCATCCTCATGCGTACCTAATGAAAGAATCTGGCGCTTAATTAGCATTTTCCCGCATGGTTAACTAACACAAATTTAACTCGGACACCGGTGAACAGCAGCGGCTTTTTGGGAACGGGCCCTCCGAAGAGCGCATGCACTGCAACAGCAGCAGCAGAGGAGATGAGAGCTGTGGCGCATGGCTGGTCTGAAGCACACTGGGACTCTGTGACATTGACAGCACAGGAGCATTGTCCGGCCTGAAGCCGCGGTTGGCTGCATGGGGCAGGACGTGTTACCAGGTGCAATGGCAGCGCCCTCTTATGTTCACTCTGGCCAAAGGGCTCAAACACAACATGAACCTGCCTTGTCAAAAATATATGTTCCCTATCTCCCATCTGCATCAGATCTGTGCGTGTCCTATGTCACCGGACTGCGTCAAATCGAGCACATATGCATACAGGTAAATGTCTGTTGGCGAATGACTAGGTTCCTTGATGAACATTTCACCCGGCTTTATCAAATATCTTAACTTTACGCACGAAGCCATAGTTGAATCGTGTGTAGCGCGCACGACTGGAAACCCTTTTTGTGTGAGTTTTTGAAAAGAGGCCAATTTTAAAGCAGAAAAAGAAAATATCATGAGCTAGGAAAAACCAGATATGATGGAAATCATAAATAATAATACAGAAAAAAAACAGCAGCGTATAAATGATTAAACGCTGTGAGACAGAATAAGTAATATTGCACTTACTCCAAAATTATTTCATGACTATGTAACATCAAGATTCACAGATAAAACGACATTGTCTTATTATGATATAAATCAGCTCGCAGATATGACAAACACGTGAGTGAATCAAATATGATGCGCGTCAAAGGAATGTATTAATTATCATGCACCTTAAAGACATACTGAAGGAGAACAGCATCGTTCTTTTTTTACATACAGATGAAAACATGCCATCTCTTATTTCAAATGCCACTGTATAATGGTTAAAAAGAGGCTGTTTTATTTACATGAATTTGTTATTGTAGTGATGTAAAATGTTTGATCGTTGAATGCATCTTACTCCGTAAATGATAACGTTATAAACATTTAAATTAACTATTTAAAACCAATAAAAGTACAGTCAATGAATACATACATGTAATGAGAATGATGCATGTTTTGCCGTTACACTGTAACTGACATCTCAAAATATCTATGTGGAACAAATATGTCCAGTATGAGACTGAAAAAAGAGCTGGACGCTCTTAATTAACGCAAAAATTCGGTAACGCTGGGGTAAATGTTAACATAGCCTATGTTCCTTTTGGTGTGTCAAAACACATTTTATATTCACTAATATTTAAATATCTCAGCGAATGCGTTAATAAAGACAACAAAAGGTTGTCCATGGCTAAATATGTTTCTGTCTTTGTTATTACGTGCTGCTACTCATCATTTCAATGTTTTGTGTTTAAAATTAATAATAATAAAACATAGTTTTAACTAAATTTTTTACTAAATTAATTAATTAATGAGAACGCTCCTGCTAATAGATATTTTCTCTTTTTTGTGCAGAATGTAAGACAAACATTTTGAATAACGCACAGCATGAATATCAATTTATCTTAATTATAAAAAAAACTTAATTTGCACTCATAAACACTAATTAATCAAAATTACATTTTCAAAAAACGAGCTTATATGTTGTGCTTCTCCAAAATGTTTTTACGCATTAACCTTTTAGATTAATTAATTATGCAAATATTGTTAAATTAATTAATAAGTATCCTTCAATTAATTTCCAATGTTACAGATTTGGATCGTTAAAGTTACCCGATACTTTCCAAACAAGTGTAACTCGAAAACAAAATTAATAGGTGAACTCTAATTCTAGCTAAATAAATTATTGAATAAAATAAACAACGAACTTCTGCACAATGTATTTAAAAACATTGAGTTGTATATGCATACAGATTGATAAAATTATGTATGGTGTTATTAGGCTCGGTTTCAGCAGCCTGAAAAGGTCTAGATGTATAAATGGATGATATAATTGGAAAATATTTTAAAACACTATTTGATTATAACCCTTTAAAAATGCCGAGAAAAACAAACCCGAATGTGTGAATGTGTTAATCGAAAAGTGTATCATAAAACACCTGCGTGCGTCCGTCCGTGTGTGTGTGTGTGTGTGCACCACCTTGTCAATTAGTACTTTTATCCAAAATATACCTCGGTATTTTGTTTGCAAAATTCTATCATTATTTTTATTTATTTATTTATTTTAATTTATTATTATTATTATTTTTTTATTTATTTTTTATCGAAATCAGAACAACAAGTGCTCTTAAAAGCAATACGCCCACACAATCACATATACAGTCATTTATGTTGCTCAATAAATGCATAAGCTTAAAGAAAACAACGTGAAGCTCATTCAAATACACCTTTAAAAATCCAGGAACGGATCATATTCACTGTCTGTGCGGTTAAGCAGTACAAATGTATCTGTTCACGGTCGTGCAACAATCAGAAAGAAAAGCAGCC
Organism: Cyprinus carpio; assembly: GCF_018340385.1. Lineage (NCBI taxonomy): Eukaryota > Metazoa > Chordata > Actinopteri > Cypriniformes > Cyprinidae > Cyprinus > Cyprinus carpio. The sequence continues at coordinate 40,390,068 of NC_056603.1, forward strand.
TGGAGCAAGTCTGCGTCCAGAGGAGCTACAACTGCAAACCAGCTCATCCTCACACCGCCGATTCTCTGCGACCTTCATTTTATCTCTGTGCAGGTAAGAGAATAACCCAGGCTGAAATAAAACGACTGTCCGGTTTGAAATGCACTGCAACAAAATGATCTAAAGGAGATATCAAATATCAAGAAAATAGCAGAAAAGTGAAGATGGTCTTTCCGCTTCTCGACATCAACATGCAATAAATAAATGCAATGCGATGTGCGCATTTCAGGCCTGTACATCCATTTGAACTAAATAATTCTGAGCTTTCACTACATTCAAACAATATCCAACCCTTAACAATTCCAGTTACTAGGAAACATAATAATAAACAAATATGGCCACCTGTCCATAAAACAATATAAGACACATATTTATTACAAATGCATTTTTTAAAGCAAAGCTAGGCCTATATATCCACAGCTGGCTGTTAATTTTCATGTATAGCAGGTGGAAGCAGCCACAGAAGGGCAACAGAGACATAGGTCTTCCGCCAAGGGTCACCGTGCAAATCCTTCCCCACTTCTATCATCTGACATATATGGCAGGATTATGTGCAAAGCTTTGCTCAGGAAATCATTTCATCTCAAAGCGGAGACCCTGATTTTCCAACCAAGAAATACAGTGATTTCATGACCCAAATGTCATGAATAGTTAGCTTAAAAATTAGACAGATGACATTTTGTTGACAAATATTTTCAAAGACAAATGAAAGAACAAACCCAGGAACAAATTCTTCCATGCAGTCCATGTTTAATTGTGTGTGTGTGTGTGTGTGTGTGTGTGTGTGTGTGTGTGTGTGTGTGTGTGTGTGTGTGTGTGTGTGTGTGTGTGTGTGTGTGATGGACTTCAAACAAATACTATATATTTCAACAATTATGCTGCCAAACATCTTGTAAATAATATTGAAGTAATTATGTGTAAAATATGTAAATTAAATATTTAATTCTGAATCTAAATATGAAGATGAATATGCATGTGTGTGAAGTCTGAATCACTAAAAAGTGAAACACAAAACATGCACATGTGTACTGTATTGTTACAAAATATTTGCTAGTAATCTATGAATGTAATAAATGTATGAATAAGTTATTCATAACAATTAATAGTTTAAGATGGTCTGAAATTTAATGTTATTTAAATATAATTTAGTAATTTAAAATGATTCAAAATATGTCATTAATTATGTTAATCATGAAGGGAAAAAAATAAAAAGAAAACTTAAAAAAAAATACATATTGTGTTTAGTAATTTATAAATTGAATTTGTAAGTAATTACAAGAATAATAATTAATATAAGGATCAAGGAAAAGGCCAAGTGGAGCAACATGCACCAGCAAATTCTGCTAAAGCATAAAACCCGCAACTAGTCTTGTGGGTGATGTAGCTGGGGTATAAATGCAAGTGACCACAGCGGCTGGAACATAGTTGCACGGTGCTTAACCCTGCCATTTCCCCCGCCCCTGTGACCTCCAGGACTCAGAGAGGCAGGTGGGCTTCTGCAAAATTTAGAGGTGGGGGTAGGGTTGACGTTAAAAAAGGGACAAGCTGTGCATCACGGCCAGTAACACATGAACGCTGCCCCCGTAAGGGTCGGCGGAGACCCCGTCTGGCCTTGGAGCTCCACACGCCCATAAAACAAGCCATTAAAAAAGCCGTTCACGGCAAAGCATGAGCTCGTTAGGACAATTAACAAGAGAGGTGTTTAACTTGGCACTACATTAACACTCCACGAGGGACCCCACCAAAAACAGGCCACCACACAACATGACTGTGTGTGTCCCCAACGTGACCCACACGGACTGGTCAAATGTCACATAAAACAGATTCTGCTGCGTGAAGTCAAAAGCAAACTTAGAAATAAATGACATACATGTTCCCTAGCATTAAATCAAACCATTTAGCCTTGCAAAATCCAAATTCTTATTCCAAACTCAAATATTTCATTTATACTGCATTATTAAAGATGCATTATGAAGGCCACAAACACAAATGGATTCGCTATCTCTCCACGGATAAACAAAGCATTGGGATGTCCCTTTCAGGAACTGGACGACAGCATTGCCGCCACAGTATTAGTCAGAATGTGAGGCCAGCGGGAATAATTCCTCTATTTTTGCCCAAGCGATCTAGCAACGAGACAGGACAACGAGGCGACACTAGGCTGTGTCAAAATGACACATTCAACTCATCCATAATGAAAGTAAATAAGAAGTGTGATAATCTGCATTTCATGTATTTTTGTACATCATGGGGTCTGCGATATGCAGAAATTCGTTCCTGGCAGAGAAAGAGACTATGACCAAGAGAGATAAAGGGAATTGCTTCTCCCGTCCTCTGTTTAGAATTGTAAATATGGCGTATAGGCATTGCTGCTGTCCAATTACATATATCTTTCATGTATGAAATCATGCATGGCTCTTTTTACCGCGAGGCCAAGGAGAGCCGGCACAAAGGGAGCGACCCCGGCCGCAGTGCAGTACATCCCTCATGCAGAGCGGGGTCTGGTGCTGGAGCCCTGGGCTAAGAGCACTGTTCCATTAGCGCTCTCAGATGGAGGGGAAAAAGGAGGAGGACGGGTCGAGGGAAGGAGGGGGGAGATTGGCTCTCCTGATGGGGGGCGTTCACCGCTTATGACTTCTCCTGACTTACATTTGTCCTGTTGTGAGCACGCCTGACCCCTCAAACCCTATATACCTTTGACATAGCCCATTTCGAAGTCGCTAATTAGTTTAACAGAGTTGGATTTTTTCTCAATGCTTTGAAGTGTTGTGTTTTTTACTTTATTTTATTTTTTGGCTAATAATATATGAGCGAGATGCACAAAAAGCTTTCTCCATCGGTTATTTATTTATTTGCTTTCTCTTTCCCCACAAATGACAGCTCCCCGCTGAGTACTAATGTGAAATGACCTAAATTTGGCAAAATTACTTTGAACTTTTCAAACAAAGGCCCTGCTCTCTTCTCGGAACCTGGCTGATTCCCTGAGTGTCTTGCGTTCTACCTCCTTGGCCTTCTGTTTTTCTTTTTAAATGCTTAATTCTATAAACACTATTTACTTTCATTCAGGGTTACACTGAGAGCAGCGAATACCATCATTTTGAACAGCTAAAGAGCATGTGTGTCTGTCATGTTAGCAAAACACAAATATCACTGCTTAACATTTACACACGAATATGCTAGTCACCCAGGCAGCACTGTGTGGCTGTTTTGTAACTACACTGTAAAATGTTTATAGAATTAACCAAAAATCTACTCGGTGTGAAAACATCTAAGTTAACTGATTTCATTTGAATCAAAGAAATTATTTAATCATCTCCAAAAACACCAATTAAAGTCAGATCAGACATTCAAAGGCAACAACCGCAGGTGAAATGGTCAGGGGAACACTAAAAACTAAATCAGTATTCACATTCAAGGTGAGAAATTTGTTCATCATAGACGTGTAAAAATGACTCTCATGCTAGGAACAAGCATTTAAAGAATATTCTAGGTTAATGCAAGTTGAGCTCAATCGACAGCATTTATGGTATTATGTTGATTGCTGCAAAAAGTAATTTCGACTTGTCCCTCGTTTAAAAAAAAAGTTACAGTGAGGCACTTTCAATGGAACTAAATGGGGCCAATTTCTGAAAGAATTTAAAAGCTGAAATGTGAAAGTTTATAAAACAGCTACATTAATTCTACTGTCAAAACCAGTGTATTCTTTCAAATTCTTACATTTTTATGGAGACTTTAAAATACTGAAGTTATCTACAGAATTGTTTAGTAAACACATTAAAATAATCTTACATACATTGTTTTGTTGTATTTTTTTAAGAAAAGGGAAGATGAGTCAAAAATATATATTTTTTTTTTGTTCAACTTGTATCTAACTCAGAATATTCCTGCAGCACAGGCTAACTTGCATTATGCAGATGAAAATATGCAACGATATCATGTATCTGCACATCTGTACACTCTTTCGTTCCTGTCAATCAATCTACCTATCTCCTTCTCAGTCGCTTTCCAGGATTTCCCTGCACCTAAGCATCTTTGAGCCAAACAAATTCAATCAGCACACATTCCCTCTAATCCTACAGCAGCAGACAGGTGATTGAGTCTTCAAACCCAGGAAGCCTTTATCTACAGTGGGCTCTCCTGTAGGCCCAGCATGGAGGAGAAGCCGCCTATGTGGGCGTGGACGCGGGAGTCCATCTGGGCTTCAAAAGCCCCCGAGGAGCTTTGGGGGTGTTGCCAGCAGGAAAAGAAGTGACTTCACAGCCTTACCTGATGGGGTTTTTGGTTTCAGTTGCCACCGCTCGGAAGCCCTCTCTGACCGCGTCCTTCTTTTCAAGTGTCTGTTTGAAGTGGGCGCCAGAAAGGTCACAACCCTTGCGGTCACAGCAGGTTCGGTGCAATAGCAGGGGGATGGCCGTAATCTATCACTAGTGCTAAAACTATCAGGTTTTTTTTTTTTGGTCTGTTGGTATATTTAAAAGTAAAGAGGAATGTAAAGCTTTCAGATCCAGTGCCTGGGCACTATTAGTAAGTCCCTTGGCAAGGGCTTGGGATGATGTAGTCCTATAATTCCAGGTATTTCCAGGTTTTTTCAAAGCTACGAGACCCGGTTTTGTGATTTGGTTTGAAGCATCCACAGTCAGTGGAAAAGCCTTTCGGAGTGATAGCGCCACCTAGGGATAAGAAGAAAAAAAACATGCTATTAACATCTACAGCAAAAGTTCTTTCATGCAACCGAACAAAGGATGAAACAAGAAACACATTTAATAGATTCTCACAGAGACTTATAAACACACACTTTGCCTTTTATAAAGCAGAGCTGAGAGGACGTGAGGCCGTTGTTAGTTATGCTCAATAAGTGAGTGCAGATTTTTCGCTTTGCGTGCTCGTTCCCCCTGAGAAAGAGCCGGCTAAATCTCTTTTAGGAGGGGAGGACACAGAACAATATGGCTTCTATCAAGTCTTTTGAATTCTGTAATAAGCTGTTTTAGAGAACGGAAAATTAATATATAATTATTTTTATTACTGCTGCAGGACAAAACCTTGTGATTTTCCAGATTACATTAAGTAATAAATGCATTTCTTTGAGTAATTTTTCCTCTTGTGGCATTAGGGGCTCTTTCTCTCCATGAAAAAAGAAGAAGAAGAAGAAAAAAAAAACTGAAATTTCCAGAGAAACTTAATTTCCCCCATAACCAGAACAAGACATATTCCTGTAATAACATGCATAATTGTGCACTCTGCGGAAGATCTCTCATACACAACAACAAAGCCACTTAGACAGTACATATTTATTCACATGTCAGTTCCAACATTGAAAGAGAAAAAAGGAGGAGGGAAAAGCAAAGGGGAACGCCACATGGGGCTGGGATAGAAAGCCGAGTAAATGTGTCTATCATAGGCTACGGCTCTGACAGCTCTCGCCTGTGCTGCTTGGGCTTCAGTTGAGGGAATAAAGGACAGAGAAGGAGACAGACTGTGATTTCTGAACGGTCCCCCTGGAATCTCTTCTATTTGGCAACATTTTTATGATTATTTTTACCTCTGTGGATAGAGCAGGGTTAAAGATGCTGTTTAATTGTTCCCAAGAGCTCTTATTAAGTTGTTGATGAGGAGCTCGAGGGAGAGGCACTTAAAACTGCAACAAAAACAAGCAGCCGAGTCAGGAAAGCTGGTGAGGGGATGGAGGAGGAGGTGCGGCGGGGGTTCCGAGATGGATGATGAATGGATGGAGTGTGTAGGTCTGAACTTTTTCGATGCCGGTTCACATCTACGGTCACCGTTCTGTGTCTGCACCAGGGCCATGACCGCTAAAAACAATGATGGGGACCAGTACTCGCCAATAATTAGAAATGGCCAAATTGTCCCCTGTCAGTAATGATATTATTGATACTGCTCTGTTTGTTGTTTGGATGAAGAAAAGTTTTAGGCTGGTCTGCCTCAGTGCTTGTCAATGTCAAAAATGGAGATGGCCAGTTAAATGAAAGAAGGCTGGCTTTACGGTTCGCTTCAGTTTTAATGGTGAATGAGCATGAGGTAAGAAGTGAGTAGCCATTTAATTTAATTTGATATCTGACAACTGTTTTATTATGATAGAAATGTTAAACAACCAACGGTAATATGCAGTGATGCAAACTACTCACCTTTTTGCCATTTTGAATTGAAAATATTGGTTATGATCTATGCGATTCATGAAATTCATGACTAAATGTGAGCAAGAAGACAAATGAATGGAGACTTTTTCAAAATATTAGATATTAAGCGTGTATATTTATTTATATTAAAATGTTTATTTTACATTTATATAATAATTATTACATTTATATCAAATAAATTCTAATTCTAGATGGGTTTTTTTCCCCCTTCTTTATTCCGTAAGTCATGTTACATAATTTAATAACTTTAAAAAATAATTATAAAAAGGTCCCTCCATGTCATGACTATCTGTTAGTCTGGTCAATGATATATGGGGAAACCTGTCTGAAAACAATCAGTTTTGAAATTCCTTTTGGTCACACTACTATTACAGAAATTATTCTCTACACCTTTAAATATACAATGAATCAATATTGCAACATGATGGGAAAGGTCTGGCTGCAATAAGACAAACTATTACAACCTACTATCCTGGTTGGACAACACTAAATATTTCTAGTGCAGTTCAGTGGCATGGGTGCGTTGCATTCAAAAGCTCTCTCAGGCCATTCCTCCCCATTCGCACCTTCTCCACTGGGCAGACTGTGGCCTTACGCTGGACGGAGTGGATCTGGATCAATACCCCAGCCTGCAGCACAGCAGGGCCGCGGGCCATCCCTGACCTGAGCTATTGATCAGCCGCTCCTCAGCTGCCAATAGCAATGTGCTAGATGTGACACAGGGGCTGAGAGCAGACAGGCGGCTGAGGGATGGGCGAATGTGTATCGCCAGTGGCAGCCCCACAGCACAGTAAAGATAAAAGTCAATTCCACTTAACCAAATCAGTGACAACTAAATAGTTAGTGGACGGAGGAATGTGCAAGGTCTCAGGTGGTGGCAGCTGGCTGCATGGATGACTGGGAAGCCGGGATTCCCAGGATTCCCCTCACCTGCACTGGGCAAGCCCTAAATATGGGTGTGTACCACATGACCAGGTCTAACCTGAATAAACTGCAATAAATAAAAATAAAAATACACATATACATAGTCTTTATATATGTTTAACACAAGCAATACAAGACCAACAAAAACACTTCCATCGAATGATATACTACAGCCATTTAACAGGCTAACACATTTATCACAATTTAGTTTATGTACTGTATACTTTATTGTATTTCATGAATGCAGTAATTTTCTAATAAAAATTGCTAGTTGATATAAATAAAAAATTGCATTAAATTTAAATGTAAATTATTTTAAGTATTAAATTAAATTAAATATCTAGGAAATATTTAAATGTAAAATTGTGTGCTAAATTATTTGGACATTGTTTTAATGTCACACATCACACAGATTAAAGATCAGTTCATGCTGTGTACAGCACTCCCAGGCAGCCCATCTAATCTATCTTCCAGGCAGCCATTAGCAGTCCATATCAGAGTAGTTTACATGTCACTTTACTGCTCCGCTGCTTGTTCATTGCCATTCTGTAGCCAATGGCCCGCTTGTCCATTCAACACCTATCTAAGACTTCATATCTCTTCTTTTAATTATTGACTGACAGCAAGGCAATACTGAACACTTCATTACAGAATCAGCTCAATGACCAGCCACCACAGTCTCTCTGGTCAGTCTGACACGCAATGCCTAGGTCAGCAAAGGTCAGTCACCCTGAATTTATCAGCCAGGAGTTGACCGAACCCAGCCAGGTCATCATACAGCGGGGGCAGTGACCTTGGCTGACTGCTTACGTCACGTATTGATCCAGTCGTTTATGTCAAGGCCACACTAATCACCAATAGCAGAGTCTCCAAAGGACAGTTAAATACCAGTGGATGTGTCTGTGACTGAGATTAGAGAGACAAAACATAGCAAAAAAGGATCTACATGTTTTTGTTCTTTTTGCTATGAAAATGGCTAAACTTTAAAAAAGTACTTGTAAATAATGTGGTCACATTAGCAAAAAAGATTTATGGGCAAAAATGGCTCAATTTACCAAAAAAAAAAAAAAAAAAAAAAAGCCACTTTCAAACCCAGCAGCTTTATGTTGGTCAACATGGTGAATTCGTGAACAAGCTGAACCTGATGCGAAATCTGCATTAGGAAATTTTTCATTCTCAAGCAAAATTCCAGATTCCTATTAAAATGGCTGGAGATTTTGCCAATGAGAATTCACAGTAAATGTGACCACACTGAAATTTAACAGCTTAAAAGGAATGTTTGATATTTCTGGAATTATTTACTCATGTCTCTCCAAACCTGTATGGCTTTCTAACTCTAGTAAGCCTTTTCAGTGCAATCAGCTAAACAATTATATTAAAATTATATTAATATTAATATATTTACATGACTTTTCCACTTTTGGAAGTTTGTGATTATGAGATAAGACTTTAAAATAAGTTTAAACTCACAAAACTGGCAATTTCCCAGCTGTTTCTACATGATAATATATTTTAGAGAGTACCGGAATTTTTTGAAAACCGCCAGTTTACGGACATTTCTCTTTAACCTTAAAACACAACACAATTCAATGCATTCTTCAGAATATGGGACAGACACTTGGGAAAAGTCCTACAGAATACAGATAAATTCTTTCAATATTAACACAACACACCTTTAGCATGTACTTCCTATTCACCTCAATTTCATGGAAAAGAGTGACTCGTACAGTATTCAAAATATCTCCTTTTATGTTCCATAGAAAAAAGAAAGCCATGATGGGTTTAGTAAATAAAGCCAGATATTCCAGATGTAATTTTATATATATATATATATATATATATATATATATATATATATATACACATAATATATATACAGTATATATATAATATCACTGTAAGCACAGCCATATGTCAGATATCAAACTTATTAACACTGACATCCAATGTCCTATTAAGTTCCCGGAAACTGCATCCCTCTGAAACCAGCTGAGTTAAAGGGACACAGCAGTAATCAGCACCTGAACAAATCAGTGTTAGACTCTCTTACACGCCTAAACTGTTTGCACGATTAAGTAGCTGTCAGCTTCTGTGTAGACCCGGGTTCAATAATGTGCAAGAGAGCACTTCAGAGAAAGTTTCAGGACAAATACGTCTGTATTTGTGTAAGAGAACTTGTGTAAAACCCGTTTCCTTGTGTGTTAGCGTAGCACAGTGCCAGCTGCTCTTCAGATCTCTTTCTCGCTCGGCATCGCTCGCATTAAATGACAATAAAGGTTGGGAATCCACGGAGCAGGAGAGACGAACAGCCATTTCAACCCTTCTTGCTTTATTACGCTTTGTTCCATTTAATCAAAAAAGTGATGCATACAGATAACCCCTTTTTAAAAAAGACCCGATAAACAGAAACGATTGCATCTCTAAATAATAGATGATATCCTGACTTCATACAGACACATATACGGGAATATGGAAAATAATTGAAGACAACAATGTCCTATAAGAGACCCACTTGAGCAATGCTGATTCAGAAAGCTTCCTGACTTCAAACGCTCTGTCATAAAGTATGGATAATCCCTTAAGAAAGGCGTGCGTCTGTTTACAATTTTCTTCTAATTAAGGCTACAGAATAGGGCGATCTTTGTTCAAATTGATGCGTGTTGGTTGGATTTTGGCAGAAAACTGTATCATTGGAAAAGTGTATGTTTGTGGGGGGTTACGAAGTAAACAATAACATCCTAATACAATCTCAGCATCTGAATAAATATTCTTGCATCAGTCTACACATGACACACTTTCAGACAGGAAAACAGGTTTTCAAAATAACAAATTAACCAAGTCTTTTTTTTTTCTTTTAAACAATAACCCCAGTTTTAGAAAGTAATCCCAATGGTCTATGTAAATCCAAGAGGATCTCAGACACTGTATCAAAATGAAGTTTTGACCTCAATTTGTCTTGACTTCCCTCAAAATTTGGGCACTTTCTTATCTTTGTCGTGTGTGAATTTAAATCGGTTATGGAACAAATCAATCAGAGCAACAAAGAGTAAAACAGCCCTGAAATAAGCTCCAGAAGGAAAATGGGACAATTACGCTTGGACACATCCCTCATGATTTTCCCTTTAAAGGACATGTCACATGTCAGTGGCTGGATATCAACAACAGTTTAAAGAGATATGAACGAGGCGATCCCGTCAGACCCACGTGATGGTTTATTTGAGGGTTCTTGAGAGAAAGCTGTAAAAACATTACTGTAGAATACATGGATGATAGATAACTTCTGTACAGACAGATGTGAAAATATCAACAATGTACAACTGATGTAAAAAAATAAATAAAAAGCTGACTGATGACTGATATCAGGTCTCTAATCACCATAGATATTTTAAATAGTGGACATTCATTAGCATTTTTAATGATATGTTTTTAGACTTTAACTTTGCATATTTAGTTTCATCCTTACATTCTAATATTATTTCCATTGGTGTCCTCCAAATACGAGTGGGTTGGTCCGCAAAACTGTGTTGCAATGCAAAATACAAACAATATTAGAAAATTTGATTTTAAAGAGACTAAACATTATCAATGTTAAAGCTAGTTCATTCAAAATTCTGCTAAAATTTGATAACAGATTAGGTAAATGCAAACATGTAGTTTTGTTTATACTTATAATTTTTGTTTATTTGTGACTTGACAGAAACTAGACAAAAATTAGGAAGATTCTAAATAGGTATGTGACATCTTCAGAAATCAACAACAAAGCAATAAACTGCAAAAGAAACTCAGACTACATTAAAGATGAGTAATGCTTAAAATTTTTAGTACAAAACCATAAACAAAACCATAAAATGTTTCTTAACATTAGAATATGATTTTTAATGATAGATATTGGATAGTATATTGGAGTATATATTTTTTGCAACCCTTTTGTGAAGAAAAAAAAGAAAAAAAATTGGTGCATCATGAAGCCCATCAAAAACATCTGAAAACACTCCTTGGTTGGGTTGAAAGGCAGATAAAGGCTTAAGATAAGGAATTAAGAGTAAGATTATTGGTGAAATTTGAGAGACAGTGGTCCATGTGTCTGTGTGGTGGAGATTTGAGGATTAAAATAAGCTGACCCTTCATATTTAGTGCCATGTGTGAGAGATTAATCTAACTAGCCCAGATCACATTAGACCTTATCACTGTACAGAAGATCTCACTGTCGGCCGGAGCACAACCCTTCCCCTGCTGTTGGATTAGTGACTGAGAGAAGCTGCATGTGTGTGTGTGTGCGTGCACATGCTGACTGAGCTTAACTGACAAAGGATCGCACCTATACTAAAGCCGGAGAGGACCTCAAACACTTCATTAACACCTCGAGCCATGCAATCCAGACAACCCACGCTGAGCGTCGTCCCATGGCCTGTTCTCCTCCATCACTCAGCTCTGCTTCACTGGCCCATTCCCATGCCAAAGCAGAAAGAGGCAATTCATCATTGTTCATCAAGCCATGACGGTGACTAAAGCTCTTCACCTGTCACCTTCTCCCGGCCTGTGTCCGTTTCAACATGTCAGGCGCTATAGGAAACCTTCAAGACCCCTCTGACACATCTCAACCCATAAAAATCACCTCGCTGCTAACTTCTCGCTGACTGAAAAGCCCTGGATCTGCCACTTCAACGCCATACAAACTCTTCCTCACAAACTTCTCACTAAAACTTCACCAAATTATCTCACTCTTTATTCCTTATTTTAAGCCTTTACCTGCTTTTCAAACTAGTGTTAATTACGAAAATTGAGGAAAAACTGACAACCTTCTTTTCTATGACTAACACTAACTGTGACTATATCAACATGCAAAATCTTTGATGAAAAAATATGAGACTAAACGTGGTTTTAATTTTTTTTTTAAACTCTCTATATCCCAAATTTCTCTATATTTTCTGCAACAAAAAAAGAGTTGAAAAAATATAGACCTCAACAAGTTTCCATTTTTGGGGTTGCCAGATGTCGAGATCCCTCTATCAGTGCTTTTCTCTTAAAAGAACACATTTTCCTCCCTGCGTTTTACTTTATCTTCACAACCTGGCAACCATTTGTACACACTTTATTACACTACGGAAAAGCGCTGATGATCTGAAAACATTCACAAACATGTAAGTTGGAGAAATTTCTATTGAGATATTCTGCTCAAATGAAAGTGTAATATAGCCAGTCTGTGTTCCTGCAAACAATCATTTGCAACAAAATCTGCCATCAAAACCTCCTCAGTTACGAACTGTAATAAATCCAAACATGGATATATTGTTTTTGACTGAGGCGGCTGAATAAATGCACTAAAGCAATTTTTGAGCCACAATACAAAGTCATTTTGTTGTTGTTGTTGTTTTAATAGAAATACATTAATATAATTTGGAATTACTGGAATTAATTATTTGGAATTATCAGTTTTCATAATGTACAGAGTGCGTATATTTAATAAATCATATATAATGATAATAAATCAGCAAACTCGATAAGGTGAAATTTACCACATGCATGCTTATAGGTGACAGTGCAATAATTCAGATGTAATTTCTCCAATGACAACAAATATAATCAGTAATCGTGATATAATTGTGAGCAACATAATTGTTATTAAAAGTGTTACCATTATACAAATATGATTAAGTTTTAACTGACTGAAATTAGACTTGTTGTGACAAAATATACTCCAGTGTCTGTCATTAAAAATCCTATTTGAATATTAGCAAGTATTATCAATATATTCCAAGTTAACCCATATTTAATATAGTCTGAGTTGCATTTGCATGTATTGTTTTGTTTATAATCTTTAAGGATGTCACATAATTGATCCATGATCCATGTGATTTCTTTTTTTAGTGTCTATCAAGTTACAAATGAACATTATTTTACAGAAGTGAATGAAATTGTCATTAAAATCCACACTGCCACTGATATCAGTAGGAAAAACATTGACAAACAATTTGATAATGGACACTTCCTGTGGCTGCAACAGTTTCGCATCAAATCATATTAATGGCCAACAACTCCAGGACGGTCTTTGAAGTTGGGAGGCAATTTCGAGCCATGTGGATTACAGAGAATAAAGCAGGGTTTATTTTTACAACCTCCATTATTTCAAACTGTAAATATTCAAATCCTGGAATAAAACCTCTGGCTAAGTGAAGACAATCTGCGAAAAACAACATAGCACACCTCAAATAGTCTTCTTTGGAAACAAAATTATTATGAAGATTAACAGTGAATTCTATGCAATGAGATGTGTGTGTGTGTGTGTGTGTGTGTGTGTGTGTGTGTGTGTTTGTGGACATTGCTGCAGCAAGCTGGAGCGTTTTCTTTGTGTGTTCTCGATTCGTTGTTGTCTTTATTTGTTTGAGTGTTTTGACATTATTTTGCATGCGCTGCTCTTGGCTGGAATTAATATTTTGGTGGGCTTGAATATTAATCTGGCATCAGAGCTGGGATTAGAGCACTATTGTTCCTTTACAGCTGAGCCCCCATAGCGAGATGACAAACACAAAGACAATCTTCCCTGCTCTGCTCTGCATCTACAGATAACAGTCAGACCCTTCTCCCTCCATCCTTCTCTTCCTCTCTCTCACTTTTCGGCAGAGGAAGGGTGGTGGAACTTTCCATGGTAAATTTTCACGGCAATTGTGCCCTTAAACCATGCTGCTTCCCCCAGCTTATACTGTGCATTTTACAGAGTTTATCAAAGAATACAATGGGGTTATGCTTGAACCATTCTTCTCCAGGCAAGAACAGTAATTTAAATGCACCAGTGCTACTGAAGGAAGCCGAAGTGGCGTTTTTTCTGTTGGAAAGGGGCGAAATGAAAACGCGTTACAGAAACGTGCCGCATTACGACGTTGACCTTTCCTGTTCGTAGAGTCTACAAACAGCTGTGAACCTCCTTCCTCTGGGCTCTTTGTACATCAGACGGCTGGACCGGTACAGGAACGCTATGCCTCAATAAAATATTCTTACTCTCTGCGTCTCACTTTTTCTCTCTTGTGTGCTTCCCAGACAAACAGAAAAGCACGAACGCACGCATTCCGTCTCGCGCATATACTCAGAACAGGAATAAATACACATGCAAAACATACATTACATTCTGTCTGACTCTAAACACATACAAACTGCTTCTTTCCACACACACATACACACACACACACACCTGCACGCAGTCAACTTGAGGGGTGTTGAATTTTTTACATTTTAAACTTTTGCATACATTTTTATAAATGACATAATTTTAGATACATCTTAATTATATTGCAAATTATATCTTACATTGGCATAACAACTTGGGAAAAAGTAAAAATGAAAAAAGGAGAAAAGTTAAATAAAAATGTCAGAATTTCGTAGTATTTGGTTTGTCTGCGTTTTAGTTTAATGACACTTGAACTGCATGAAAATCCACAAGTTTATATAAAACCTGATGATCAGATTATCAAGCATAATTTGAAAAAAAAAAGAAGGAATTCAGATGATCAGTGTCACAAACTGGAGTTAAAAATCTCACTTCGCAGAATCTTACTTTTGCATGAATTCTGATGAAGCTTGTGGTCTTAAATAAATGCATACATACCTAAACACATACCATATATTCTGTGTGGTCTCAGGCTTTTAGACCCCACTGTACATACATGAAAAAGCTGAAATATACAGTATAGACTTCCACCCACTTCTACACACTTTTGATACTTTGGTTCACAGTAAATGACATGGGAGTGTATGTAGCTGACAGACCCTTGATTTAAAACCTCTTAAATAACAAGAGTCTACATGCAAGTCTATTCTTACACCATGTATTATAACACAGAGGCACACTTTCCATCTTTGCCCATGTTAAGGCCCATGAAGCACTTTCTCAAGTTGGATGTCAGAGAACCGCTCAGCCCCATGAATGATCATAGAAGTTCTGTCAGGGAATTGTCAATTCAAATGGGAACACTACGTGTCTTTAGTTCTGATGCACGTCTACATGTGTGACCTAGAGGCACTGTGCTACTTGAGCATTAGCACGCACTTGTCAGAAACAGCAGGAGGGGTGGAGAGAGATGGGAAAGGAGGTGGAGAAAAATGGAGAGAAATCAATGAGAAAGCAAGAGTAATATTTAATAGAGAAAACATGGGGGATCAAACGACATATGAAAAGCATAAAAAGGAATATTTAAACACACAGAAACAAAATAATATGAAATAAATTACAATAATAAATAGGCCCATCTGAGCCATGGCCTGCTGGTTAGTGCA